>NW_025728274.1:4629214-4929214 GCF_021461385.2 Schistocerca piceifrons
ACGAGTATCTACTTTCCCATGCACAATTCCTTCTTTACTGTATCCCTCGGTCAATCACATTGACGAATCAACACAGAAATTGCGTCGCCATGAAATTCTATGGGTTCTATGACATCTCCTTCTAAATCGAGTAACGTTACAATGGAAACGACAGGATTTTCGTTTGGAATACGAGTATCTCATTTTCCGATGTACTACTCCTTCATTACTGCACTCCTGGCTCCATCACATTGACGAATTAACGCAGAAATAGCGTCGCTATGAAATACTATGGGATCTATGACTTCTCCTTCAAAATCGAGTAACGTTTCTATGGAAACGACAGGATTTTCTTTTGGGATACGAGTGTCTCCTTTCAGATGCACTATTCCTTCATTACTGCACTCCTGGTGCCCTCACATTGACGAATTAACACAGAAATTGCGTCGCTTTGAAATACTATGGATGCTATGACTTCTCCTTCTAAATCGAGTAGCGTTTCTATGGAAACGACAGGATTTTCTTTTGGGATACGAGTATCTCGTTTCCGATGCACTAATCCTTCTTTACTGCATCCCTCGTTCCCTCACATTGACGAATCAACACAGATATTGCGTCGCTATGAAATACATTGGGTTCTATGACATCGCCTTCTAAATCGAGTAACGTTAACATGGAAACGACAGGATTTTCTTTTGGGACACGAGTAATCTCTTTCCGATGCACTAATCCTTCATTACTGCACCCCCGGCGCCCTCACATTGACGCATTAACACAGAAATTGCGTTGGTATGAAATAATATGCGTTCTATGACTTCTCCTTCTAAATCGAGTAACGTTTCAATGGAAACGACCGGATCTTCTTTTGGGATACGAGTATCTGATTTCAGATGCCCTATTCCTTCTCTACTGCACCCCTCGCTCCCTCACATTGACGAATTAAAGCAGAAATTGCGACGCTATGTAATACTATGGTCTCTATGACTTCTCCTTCTAAATCGAGTAACGTTTCTATGGACACGAAAAGATTTTCTTGTGGGAGGCGGGTATCTTCTTTTCGATGCACTATTCCTTCTTTACTGCAACCCTCGCTCCCTCACATTGACGAATTAACACAGAAATTACGTAGCTATGAAATACTATGGGTTCTATGACTTCTCCTTCTAAATCGAGCAACGTTTCTATTGCTACGACAGGAGTTTTTCTTGGAAGGCCATAATCTCTTTTCTGATGCACTATTCCTTCGTTTCTGCATCACTCGCTCCCTCACTTTGATGAATTAACACAGAAATTGCGTCACTACGAAATATTATGGGTACCACGCATTCTCCTTCCTAGTCGAGAAACGTTTCAATGGAAATGAATGAATTTTCTTTTGGGAGTGGAGTATATCTTTTCCGATTCACTATGCCTTCTTTGCTATATCCCTCGCTCTCTCACATTGGCGTATTAACACTGAAATTGTGTCGCTAAGAAATACTATGGTTTCTATGACTTCTCCTTCTACATCGAGTTATGTTTCTATGGAATCGAAGGGATTTTCTTTTGGGAGGCGAGTAACTCCTTTTTGATGCACTATTCCTTCTTTACTGCATCCCTCGCTCCCTCACTTTGACGAATTAACACAGAAATAGAGTCGCTGTGAAATACTATGGGTTCCACGCATTCTCCTTTGCGGTCCAGTAACGTTTCTATGGAAATGAAAGGATTTTCTTTTGGGAGTCGAGTGTATCTTTCCGATGCACTATTCCATCTTTACTGCATCCCTCGCTCCCTTACAATAACAAATTAGCACTGAAATTGAGTCGCGATGAAATGCTATGGTTTGCATGCATTCTCCTTCCCACTCGAGTAACGTTTCTATGCCAACGACAGGATTTTTTTTTTTTTTTTTTTTTTGAGGTGAGCATCTCTTTTCTGATGCACTATTCCGATCTTTACTGCATCCCTCGCTACCTCACAACGACGAATTTACACTGATATTGCGTCGCTATGAAATACTACGTGTTCTATGACTTCTCCTTCTTAACCGAGTAACGTTTCTATGGGAGAGACAGGATTTTCTTTTGGCAGGCGAGAATCTCTTTTCGGATGTAGTATTCTTTCTTTACTGCATCCCTCCCTCCCTCACTTTGACGAATATACACAGATATAGCTTCGCTATGAAATAGTATTTGTTCCATGACTTCTCCTTCTAAATCGAGTAACGTTTCTATGGAAACGAAAGGATGTTTTTTCGGAGGTGACTATCTCCTTTCTGACGCACTATTCCTTCTTTACAGCATCCCTCGCTCCCTCACTTTGACGAATTAACACTGACATTGAGTCGCTATGAAAGACTATGGGTCTCATGACATCTCCTTCTAAATCGAGTAACGTTTCTATGGAAACGACAGGATTTTCCTTTGGGAGGCAAGTATCTCTTTTCTGATGCACTATTCCTTATTTACTGCAACCCTCGCTCCCTCACACTGACGAATTAACGCAGAAATTGCGTCGCTATGGAATACTATGGGTTTTATGACTTCTCCTTCTCAATCGAGTAAATTTCTATGGAGACGACAGGATTTTTTTTTTTTGGGAGGCGAGTATCTCCTTTCCGATGGACTAATTCTTCTTTATTGCATCCCTCGCTCACTCACTTTGACGAATTAACACAGAAATTGCGTCACTATGACATATTATGGATTCCACGCACTCTCCTTCCAGTCGAGTAACGTTTCCATGGAAATGAAATGGTTTTCTTTTGGGAGTCGAGAATATTTTTTTCCGATGCACAATTACTTCTTTACTGCATCCCTCGCTCCCTCTATTTGTCGAATTAACACTGAAATTGAGTCGCTATGAAATACTATGGGTTCCACGCATTCTCCTTCCCAGTCGAGGAACGTTTCTATGGAAATGAAAGGTTTTTTTTTTTGGGGGGAGTCGAGTATATTATTTCCGATGCACTATTCCTTCTTTACTACATCCCTCGCTCCCTCATTTTTGACGAATTAACACAGAAATTGCGTCGCTGTGAAATACTATGGGTTCCACGCATTCTCTTTAACAGTCGAGTAACGTTTGTATGGAAATGAAAGGATTTTCTTTTGGGACGCGAGTATTTCCGTTCCGATGCTCTATTACTTCTTTACTGCATCCCTCGTTCCCACACATTGACGAATTAACACAGAAATTGAGTCGCTATAGAATACTATGGGTTCTATGACTTCTTCTTCTAAATCGAGTCACGTTTCTATGGAAACGTCAAGATTTTCTTTTGGGAGGCTAATATCACCTTTCCGATGCACTATTCCTTCATTACTGCATCCCTCGCTCCCTCACATTGACGAATTAACACAGACATTGCGTAGCTATGAAATACTATGGGCAATATGATATCTCCTTCTAAATCGAGTATAGTTTCTATTGCAACGACAGGAATTTCATTTGGGAGTCGAGTATATCTTTTCCGGTGCACTATTCCATCTTTACTGCATCCCTCGCTCCCTCACATTGACGAATTATCACTGAAATTGACTCGCTATGAAATGCTATGTGTTCTATGACTTCTCCTTCGTAATCGAGTAACGTTTCTATGGAAACGACAGGATTTTCTTATTGGAGGTGAGTATCTCTTTTCTGATGCACTATTCCATCTCTACTGCATCCCTCGCTCTCTCACATTGAAGAATTAACACAGAAATGGCGTCGCTATGCAATACTATGGGTTCTATGACTTCCAGTTCTAAATGGAGTAACGTTTCTGTGGAAAAGACAGGATTTTCTTTTGAGAGGCGAGTATCTCCTTTCCGATGCACTACTCCCTCTGTACTGCATCACTCGCTCCCTCACATTGTCGAGTTAACACAGAATTGCGTCGCTATGAAATACTTTGGTTTCTATGTCTTCTTCTTCTAAATCGAGTCACGTTTCTATGGAAACGTCAAGATTTTCTTTTGGTAGGCGAGTATCCCCTTTCCGGTGCACGATTCCTTCTTTACTGCTTCCTTTGCTCCCTTACATCGACGAATTAACACATAAATGGCGTCGCTATGGAATACTATCGGTTCTATGACTTCCAGTTCTAAATCGAGTAACGTTTCTATGGAAAATGCCTGACTTTCTTTTGGGAGGCGAGTATCTCCTTTCCGATGCACTGTTCCTTCTTTACTGAACCCCTTGCTCCCACACATTGACGAATTAACATTGCAATTGCGTCGCTGTGAAATACTATGTATTCTAAAACTTCTAATTCTAAATCGAGTAACGTTTCTATGGAAACGACAGGATTTTCTTTTGGAAGGCAGGTATCTCCATTCCGATGCACTATTCCTTCTTTACCGCATCCATAGCCCCCTCACACTGACGAATTAACACAGAAATTGTGTCGCTATGAAATACGATGGGTTCTATGACATCTCCTTCTAAATCGAGAAACGTTTCTATGGAAACGACAGTATTTTCTTTTGGGAGGCGAGTATCTTATTTCAGATGCCCTATTCCTTCTCTACTGCACCCCTCGCTCCCTCACATTGTCGAATTAAAGCAGAAATTGCGACGCTATGTAATACTATGGTCTCTATGCCTTCTTCTAAATCGAGTAACGTTTCTATGGACACGAAAAGATTTTCTTGTGGGAGGCGAGTATCTTCTTTTCGATGTACTATTCACTCTTTACTGCAACCCTCGCTCCCTCACATTGACGAATTAACACAGAAATTACGTAGCTATGAAATACTATGGGTTCTATGACTTCTCCTTCTAAATCGAGCAACGTTTCTATTGCAACGACAGGAGTTTTTTTTGGAAGGCCAAAATCTCTTGTCTGATGCACTATTCCTTCGTTACTGCATCACTCGCTCCCTCACTTTGACGAATTAACACAGAAATTGCGTCACTACGAAATATTATGGGTTCCACGCATTCTCCTTCCCACTCGAGTAACGTTTCAATGGAAATGAATGGATTTTCTTTTGGGAGTGGAGTATATCTTTTCCGATTCACTATTCCTTCTTGTCTATATCCCTCGCTCTCTCACATTGGCGTATTAACACTGAAATTGTGTCGCTAAGAAATACTATGGTTTCTATGACTTCTCCTTCTAAATCGAGTTATGTTTCTATGGAATCGAAGGGATTTTCTTTTGGGAGGCTAGTAACTCCTTTTTGATGCACTATTCCTTCTTTACTGCATCCCTCGCTCCCTCACTTTGACGAATTAACACAGAAATAGAGTCGCTGTGAAATACTATGAGTTCCACGCATTCTCCTTTCCAGTCCAGTAACGTTTCTATGGAAATGAAAGGATTTTCTTTTGGGAGTCGAGTATATCTTTTCCGATGCACTATTCCATCTTTACTGCATCCCTCGCTCCCTCACACTGACGAATTAACACTGAAGTTGAGTCGCTATGATATACTATGGGTTCTATGACTTCACACTCTAAATCGAGTAACGTTTCTATGGAAACGACAGGATTTTCCTTCGGGACGCGAGTATTTCCGTTCCGATGCACTATTAATTCTTTACTGCATCCCTCGCTCCCACACAATGACGAATTAACACAGAAATTGCGTCGCTATGGAATGCTATGGGTTCTATGACTTCTCATTCTAAATCGAGTAACGTTCCAATGGAAACGACAGGATTTCCTTTTGGGAGGGGAGTATCTCCTTTCCGATGCATTATTCCTTCTTTACTGCATCCCCCGCTCCCTCACATTGACGTGTTAACACAGAAATTTCGTCTCTATGAAATACTATGGGTTCTATGACTTCTTCTTCTAAATCGAGTAACGTTTCTATGGAAACGACAGGATTTGCTTTTGGGAGGCGAGTATCTCGTTTCCGATGCACTATTACTTCTTTACTGCCTCCCTCACTCCCTCTTATTGTCGATTTAACGCTGAAATTGAGTCGCTATGAAATACCACGGGTTCCACGCATTCTCGTTCCCAATCGAGGAACGATTCTATGGAAATGAAAGGTTCTTGTTTTGGGAGTCGTGTATATCTTTTCCGATGCACTATTCCATCTTTACTGCATCCCTCGCTCCCTCACATTGAAGAATTAACACAGAAATTGCGTAGCTATGAACTACTATGGGTCGTATGAGTTCTCCTTCTAAATCGAGTAACGTTTCAATGGAAACGACAGGATTTTCTTTGGGAGGCGAGTATCTCCTTTCTGATGCACTATTCTTTCTGTACTGCATCCCTCGCTCCCTCACATTGACGAATTAACACATAAATTGCGTCGCTAAGAAATACTATGGGTTCTATGACTTCTCCTTCTAAATCGAGTAACGTTTCTATGGCAACGACATGATTTTCTTTTGGGAGGCGGGTATCTCATTTCTAATGCACCATTCGTTATTTACTGCATCCCTCGCCCCCTCACATTGACGAATTAACACAGAAATTACGTCGCTACGTAATGCTATGGGTTCCACGCATTCTCCTTCCCAGTCGAGTAACGTTTCTATGGAAATGAAAGGATTTTCTTTTGGAAGTCGAATATATCTTTTCCGATGCACTATTCTATCTTTACTGCATCGCTCGCTCCCTCACATTGACGAGTTAACACACAAATTACGTAGCTATGAAATACTATGAGTCCTATGAGTTTTCCTTCTTAATGGAGTAACGTTTCTGTGGAAACGACAGGATTTTCTTTTGTGAGGTGAAAATCTCTTTTCGGATACAGTATTCCTTCATTACTGCAAACCTCCCTCCCTCACTTTGACGAATTAACACAGAAATAGCGTCGCTGTGAAATAGTATGGGTTCTATGACTTCTCTTTCTAAGTCGAGTAACGTTTCTATGGAAACGACAGGATTTATTTTGGGAGGCAAGTATCTCTTTTCTGATGCACTATTCCTTCTTTACTACATCCCTCGCTCCCTCACTTTGACGAATTAACACTGAAACTGAGTCGCTATGAAATACTATGGGTTCTATGACTTCTCCTTCTAAATCGAGTAACGTTTCTATGGAAACGACAGGATATTCTTTTGGGAGGCGAGTATCTCTTTTCTGATGCACTATTCCTTCTCTACTGCATCCTTCGGTACCTCACATTGACGATTTAACACAGAAATTGCGTCGCCATGAAATACTATGTGTTCTATGACTTCTCCTTCTTAATCGAGTAACGATTCTATGGAAAAGACGGGATTTTCTTTTGCAGGCGAAAATCTCTTTACGGATGCAGTATTCTATCTTTACTGCATCCCTCCCTCCCTTACTTTGACGAATAAACACAGAAATAGCGTCGCTACGAAATAGTATGTGTTCTATGACTACTCCTTCTAACTCGAGAAACGTTTCTATTTAAACGAAAGGATTTTTTTTGGGGTGGCGAGTATCTGTTTTCTGATGGACTATTCCCTCTTTATTACATCCCTCGCTCCCTCACTTTGACGAATTAACCCTGAAATTAAGTCGCTATGATATACTATGGGTTTCATGACTTCTCTTTCTAAATCGAGTATCGTTTCTACGGCAACGACAGTATTTTCCTTTGGGAGGCGAGTATCTCCTTTCCGATGCACTATTCCTTCTTTACTGCATCCCTCGCTTCCTCACTTTCACGAATTAACACAGAAATTGTCTCGCTATGAATTACTACGGGTTCCACGCATTCTCCTTCCCACTCGAGTAACGTTTCTATGGAATGCAAGGATTTTCTTTTAGGAGTCAAATATAGTTTTTACCGATGCACTATTACTTCTTTACTGCATCCCTCGGTCCCTCTATTTGTCGATTTAATACTGAAATTGAGTCGCTATGAAATACTACACGTTCCACGCATTCCCATCCCAGTCGAGGAACGTTTCTATGGAAATGAAAGGTTTTTCTTTTGGGAGTCGAGTATATCTTGTCCGATGCACTACTCCTTCTTTACTGCATCCCTCGCTCCCTCACTTTGACGAATTAACACAGAAATTGCGTCGCTATGAAATACTATGTGTTCTATGACTTCTCCTTCTAATTCGAGAATCGTTTCTATGGCAACAACAGGATTTTCTTTTGGGAGGCGAGTATCTCCTTTCCGATGCACTATTCCTTCTTTACTGCATCCCTCGCTTCCTCACTTTGACGAATTAACACAGAAATTGCCACGCTAACGAATACCATAGATTCCACGCATTCTCCATCCCAATCGAGTAACGTTTTATGGAAATGAAAGGAATATCTTTTAGGAGTCGAGAATATTTATTTCCGATGCACTATTACTTCTTTACTGCATCTCTCGCTCCCTCTATTTGTCGAATTAACACTGAAATAGAGTCGCAATGAAATGCTATGGTTTGCATTCCCTCTACTTCCCACTCGAGTAACGTTTCTATGGCAACGACAGGATACTCTTTGGGAGGCGAGTATCTATTTTCTGATGCACTATTCCTTCATTACTGCATTCCTCGCTCCCTCACTTTGACTAATTAACATAGAAATTACGTCGCTACGAAATACTATGGGTTCCACGCATTCCCCTTCCATTCGAGTAACGTTTCTATGGAAAAGAAGGGATTTTCTTTTGGGAATCGAGTATATCTTTTCCGATGCACTATTCCTTCTTTACTGCATCCCTCGCTCTCTCACATTGACAAATTAATTTTGAAATTGCCTCGCTATGAAATACTATAGGTTCTATGATTTCTCCTTCTAAATCGAGAAACGTTTCTATGGAAACGAAAGGATTTTCTTTAGGGAGACGAGTATCTCCTTTCCGATGCACTATTCCTTCTTTACTGCATCCCTCGCTTCCTCACTTTAACGAATTTACACAGAAATTGTCTCGCTATGAAATACTATTGAATCCACGCATTCTCCTTCCCACTCGAGTAACGTTTCTATGGAATGCCAGGATTTTCTTTTAGGAGTCAAATATACTTTTTTTCCGATGCACTATTACTTCTTTACTGCATCCCTCGCTCCCTCTATTTGTCGAATCAATACTGAAATTGAGTCGCTATGAAATACTACATGTTCCACGCATTCCCATCCCAGTCGAGGAAAGTTTCTATGGAAATGAAGGGTTTTTCTTTTGGGAGTCGAGTATATCTTTTCCGAAGCTCTATTCCTTCTTTATTGCATCCCTCGCTCCCTCACTTTGACGAATTAACACAGAAATTGCGTCGCTGTGAAATACTTTGGGTTCCACGCATTCTCCTTCCCAGTCGAGTAACGTTTCTACGGAAATGAAAGGTTATTCTTTTGGAAGTCGATTGTATCTTTTCCGATGCACTATTCCATCTTTACTGCATCCCTCGCTCCCTCACATTGACGAATTGACACTGAAATTGAGTTGCTATGAAATGCTATGGTTTGCATTCCCTCTTCTTCCCACTCGAGTAACGTTTCTATGGCAACTACAGGATTTTCTTTTGGGAGGCGAGTATCTCCTTTCCGATGCACTATTCCATCTTTACTGCATTCCTCGCTCCCTCACTTTGACGAATTAACACAGAAATTGCGTCGCTATGAAATACTATTGGTTCTATGACATCTCCTTCTAAATCCAGTATCGTTTCTATGGAAACGATAGGATTTTCTTATGGGAGGCGAGTATCCCCTTTCCGATGCACTATTACTTCTTTACTGCATCCCTCGCTCCCTCACATTGACGAATTAACACATAAATTGCGTCGCTAAGAAATACTATGGGTTCTATGACTTCTCCTTCTAAATCGAGTAACGTTTCTATGGAAGGGAGAGGATTTTTTTTGGGAGGCGAGTATCTCCTTTCCAATGCACTATTCTTCAATACTGCATCCCTCGCTACCTCACATTGACGAATTAACACTGATATTGCGTCGCTATGAAATACTATATGTTCTATGACTTCTCCTTCTTAATCGAGTAAAGTTTCTATGGAAAAGACAGGATTTTCTTTAGGCAGGCGAGAATCTCTTTTCGGACGCAGTATTCTTTATTTACTGCATCCCTCCCTCCCTCACTTTGACGAATATACACAGAAATAGCGTCGCTATGAAATAGTATGTGTTGTATGACTTCTGATTCTAAATCGAGTAACGTTTCTATGGAAACGAAAGGATTTCTTTTGGGAGGCGAGTATCTCTTTTCTGATGCACTATTCCTTCTTTACTGCATCCCTCGCTTCCTCACATTGACGAATTAGCACAGAATATGCGTAGCTACGAAATACTATGGCTTCTATGACTTCTCTTTCAAAATCGAGTAACGTTTCTATGGAAGCGACAGGATTTTCTTTTGGAAGCGGGTATCTCTTTTCTGATGCACTTTTCCTTCTTTACTGCATCCCTCGCTCCCTCACTTAGACGAATTAACACAGAAATAGCATCGCAGTGAAATACTATGCGATCCACGCATTCTGCTTCCCAGTCGTGTAACGTTTCTATGGAAATGAACGGATTTTCTTTTGGGAGTCGAGAATATTTTTTCCGATGCATTATTACACCTTTACTGTATCCCTCGCTCCCTCTTTTTGTCGAAATAACACAATTGAGTCGCTATGAAATTATGCGGGTTTCACGCATTCTCCTTCCCAGTCGGGTAAAGTTTCTATTAGAATGAAAGGATTTTCTTTTGGGAGTCGAGTACATCTTTTCCAATGCACTATTCCTTCTTTACTCCTTCCAAATGGAGTAACTTTCTATGTAAACGACAGGGTTTTCTTTTGGGAGGCGTGTATCATCTTTCCGATGCACTATTCCTTCTTTAATGAATTCCTCGCTCCCTCACATTGACGAATTAACACAGAAATTCCATCGCTATGAAATACTATGGGTTCTATGGGTTCTCCTTTTAAACCGAGTAACGTTTCTATGGAAACGACAGGATTTTCTTTTGGGAGGCGTGTATCTTCTTTCCGATGCACTATTCCTTCTTTAATGAATTCCTCGCTCCCTCACATTGACGAATTAACACAGAAATTCCATCGCTATCAAATACTATGGGTTCTATGGGTTCTCCTTTTAAACCGAGTAACGTTTCTATGGAAGCGACAGGATTTTCTTTTGGGAGGCGAGTATCTCTTTCCTGGTGCACTATTCCTTCTTTACTGCATCCCTCGCACCCTCACTTTGACGAATTAACACGGAAATTGCGTCGCTATGAAATACTATGGGTAATATGACGTCTCTTTCTAAATCAAATAACGTTTCTAGGGAAACGTCAGGATTTTCTTTTGGAAGGCGGGTATCTCCTTCCTGATGCACTATTTCTTCTTTACTGCATCCCTCGCTCCCTCACTTTGACGAATTAAAACAGAAATTGCGTCGCTAGGATATGCTATGGGTTCTATGACTTCTCCTTCTAAATAGAGTAACGTTTCAATGGAAACGACAGCATTTTCTTTTGGGAGGCGTGTATCTCCTTTCCGATGCACTATTCCTTCTTTACTGCATCATTCGCTCCCTCAAGTTGACTAATTAACACAGATATTGCGTCCCTATGAGATACTATGGGTTCTATAACTTCTCCTTCTAAATGGAGTAAATTTTCTATGGAAACGACAGGATATTCGTTTAGGAAGCGACTATCGCCTTTCCGATCCACTATTCCTTCTTTACTACATCCCTCGCCCCCTCACTTTAACGAATTAACACAGAAATTGCGGCGCTATTAAATACTATGGGATCCATGACTTCTCCATCTAAATCGAGTAAAGTTTCTATGGAAACAACAGGATTTTCTTTTGGGAGGCGAGAATCTCTTTTCTGATGCACTATTCCATCTTTACTGCATTTCTCGCTCCCTCACCTTGACGAAGTAACACTGAAATTTCGTCGCTATGAATTACTGTGGGTTCTATGACTTCTCCTTCAAAATCGACTAACGTTTCTATGGAAATGAAAGGATTTTCTTTTGGAAGTCGAGTATACCTTTTCCGATGCACTATTCCTTCTTTACTGCATCCCTCGCTCCCTCACATTGACGAATTTACACCGGAATTGAGTCGCTATGAAATACTATGGGTTCTATGACATCTCCTTCAAAATCAAGTAACGTTTCTATGGAAACGACAGGATTTTCTTTTAGGAGGCGAATATCTCTTTTCTGGTGCACTATTATTTCTTTACTGCATCCCTCGCTCCCTCACTTTACGAATTAACACAGAAATTGCGGCGCTATGAAATACTATGGTTTCAATGGCTTCTCCATCTCAATCGAGTAACGTTTCTATGGAAACGATTGGATTTTCTTTTGGGAGGCGAGTATTTCCTTTCCGATGCACTATTCCTTCTTTACTGAATTCCTCGCTCCCTCACTTTGACGAATTAACACAGAAATTCCATCGCTAAGTAATACTATGGGTTCTATGAGATCTAATTGTAAACCGAGTAACGTTTCTATGGAAGCGAGAGGTTTTTCTCTTGAGAGGAGAGAATTTCTTTTCTGATGTCCTATTCTTTGATTTACTGCATCCCTCGCTCCCTCACTTTCACGAATCAACACAGAAATTGCGTCGCTATGAAATACTGTGTGTTCTATGACTCCTCCTTCTAAATCGAGTAACGGTTCTATGGAAACGACAGGATTTTCTTCTGTGAAGCGAGTTCTCTTTTCTGATGCACTATTCCTTCTTTACTGCATCCATCGCTCCCTCACATTGACGAATTAACACTGAAATTGCGGCGCTATGAAATAATATGGGTTCTATGACTTCTCCTTCTAAATCGAGTAACCTTTCTGTGGAAACGACAGGATTTTCTTATAAGAGACGAGGATCCCTTTTCTGATGCACTATTCCTTCTTTACTGCATCTCTTGCTCCCTCACTTTGACGAATTAACACTGAAATTGCGTCGCTATAAAATATTATGGGTTGTATGACTTCTCCTTCTAAAGCGAGTAACGTTTCTAATAAAACGACAGGATTTTCATTTGGGAGGCGAGTATCTCTTTTCCGATGCGCTATTCGTCCTTTACTCCATCCCTCGCTTTCTCACTTTGACGAATTAACACAGAAATTGCTTCGCTATGATATACTATGTGTTCTGTGAGTTCTCCTTCCAAATGGAGTAACGTTTCTATGGAAGCGACAGGATTTTCTTTTGGAAGGCGTGTATCTCCTTTCCGATGCACTATTCCTTCTGTGCTGCAACCCTCGCTCCCTCACATTGACGAATTAACACAGCAATTGCGTCGCTAAGAAATACTATGGGTTCGAAGACTTCTCCTTCTAAATCGAGTAACGTTCCTTTGGAAACGATATGAATTTCTTTAGAGACGCGAGTATCTCCTTTCCGATGCACTATTCCTCCTTTTCTGCTTCCCTCGCTCCCTCACATTCACGAATTAACACAGAAATTGCGTCGCTATGAAATACTATGGGTTCTACGACATCTCCTTCTAAATCGAGTTACGTTTCTATGGAAACGACAGGATGTTATTTTGGGAGGCGAGTATCGCTTTTCTGATTCACTATTCCTTCTTTACTGCATCCCTCGATACCTCACATTGACGAATTAACACTGATATTGCGTCGCTATGAAATACTATATGTTCTATGACTTCTCCTTCTTAATCGAGTAAAGTTTCTATGGAAAAGACAGGATTTTCTTTAGGCAGGCGAGAATCTCTTTTCGGACGCAGTATTCTTTATTTACTGCATCCCTCCCTCCCTCACTTTGACGAATATACACAGAAATAGCGTCGCTATGAAATAGTATGTGTTGTATGACTTCTGATTCTAAATCGAGTAACGTTTCTATGGAAACGAAAGGATTTCTTTTGGGAGGCGAGTATCTCTTTTCTGATGAACTATTCCTTCTTTACTGCATCCCTCGCTCCCTCACTTTGACGATTTAACCCTGAAATTGAATCGCATTGAAATACTATGGGTTTCATGACTTCTCCTTCTAAATCGAGTAACGTTTCTATGAAAACAACAGGATTTTCTTTTGGGAGGCGAGTATCTCTTTTCTGATGCACTATTCCTTATTTACTGCATCCTTCGATCCCTCACTTTGACGAATTAACACTGAAATTACGTCGCTACTAAATTCTATGATTTCCAAGCATTCTTCTTCCCAGTCGAGTAACGTTTCTATGGAAATGAAAGGATTTTATTTTGGGAGTCGTGTATATCTTTTCCGATGCACTATTCCATCCTTACTGCATCCCTCGCTCATTCACATTGACGAATTATCACTGAAATCGAGTCGCTATGAAATGCTATAGGTTGCATGCATTGTCCTTCCCACTTGAGTAACGTTTCTATGGCAGCGACAGGATTTCCTTTTGGAGGCGAGTATCTATTTTCTGTTGCACTATTCCTTCTTTACTGCATCCCTCGCTCCCTCACGTTGACGTATTAACACAGAAATTGCGTCGCTATGAAATACTATGGGTTCTATGTCATCTCCTTCTAAATCGAGTAACGTTTCTATGGAAACGACTGGATTTTCTTATGGGAGGGGAGTATCTCCTTTCCAATGCACTATTCCTCCTTTACTACATCCCTCGCTCCTTCACATTGACGAATTAACATTGAAATTGAGTCGCCATGAAACACTATGACTGTATGACTTCTCCTTCTAAATAGAGTAACGTTTCTATGGAAACGAATGGTTTTCCTTTGGGAGGCGAGTATCTCTTTTCTGATGCACTATTCCTTCTTTACTGCATCGCTCGCTCCCTCACATTGACGAATTAACACCGAAATGGAGTCGCTATGAAATGCTATGTGTTGCATGCATTCTCCTGCCCACTCGAGTAACGTTTCTATGGCAACGATAGGATTTTCTTTGGGAGGCATGTATCTCTTTTCTGATGCACTATTCCTTCTTTACTGCATCCCTCGCTCCCTCACTTTGACGAATTAACACAGAAATTGCCTCGCTATGAAATACTATGGGTTCCACGCATTCTCCTTCCCAGTCGAGTAACATTTCTATGGGAATGAAAGGATATTGTTTCGGGAGTCGAGAATATTTTTTTCCGATGCACTATTACTCTTTTACTGCATCCGTCGCTCCCTCTCTTTGTCGAAATAACACAGAAATTGAGTCGCTATGAAATACTACGGGTTCCACGCATTCTCCTTCCCAGTCGAGGAACGATTCTATGGAAATGAAAGGTTTTTCTTTTGGAGTCGAGTATCTCTTTTCCGATGCACTATTCCTTCTTTACTGCATCCCTCGCTCCCTCACTTATACGAATTAACAAGTAAATTGCGTAGCTGTGAAATACTATGGGTTCTATGACTTCTCCTTCTATATCGAGTAATGTTTCTATTTAAACGACATGCTTTTCCTTTGGGAACGAGTATTTCTTTTCTGATGCACTATTCCTTCGTTACTGCATCCCTCGCTCCCTCACTTTGACGAATTAACACAAAAATTCAGTCGCTATGATATACTATGGGTTCTTTGACTTCTCCTTCTAAATCGAGTAACGTTTCTATGAAAACGACAGGACATACTTTTGGGAGGCGAGGATCTCCTTTCCGATGCACTATTTCTTCTTACTCCATCCCTCGCTCTCTCACATTGACGAACTAACACAAGAATTGCGTCGTTATGAATTACCACGGGTTCCATGGCATCTCTTTCTAAATCGAGTAAAGTGTCTATGGAAACGACTGGATTTTCTTTTGGGATACGACTATCTCCTTTCCGATGCACTATTTCTTCTTTACTGCTTCCCTCGCTCCCACACTTTGACGGATTAACACAGAAATTGCGACGCTATGAACTACTATGGGTTCTATGACTTCTCCTTCTAAATCGAGTAACGTTTCTATGGAAACGACAGGATTTTCTTTTGGGAGGCAAGTATGTCCTTTCCGATGCACTATTCCTTCTTCACTGATTATCTCTCGCCCTAACTTTGACGAATTAACACAGAAATTGAGTCGCTATGAAATACTATGGGTTATATGTCTTCTCCTCCGAAATAGAGTAACGTTTCTATGGGAACGACAGGATTTTCTTTTGGGAGGCGAGTATCTCCTTTCTGATGCACTATTCCTTCTTTACTGCATCCCTCGCTTCCTCACATTGACGAATTAGCACAGAATATGCGTAGCTACGAAATACTATGGCTTCTATGACTTCTCTTTCAAAATCGAGTAACGTTTCTATGGAAGCGACAGGATTTTCTTTTGGAAGCGGGTATCTCTTTTCTGATGCACTTTTCCTTCTTTACTGCATCCCTCGCTCCCTCACTTAGACGAATTAACACAGAAATAGCATCGCAGTGAAATACTATGCGATCCACGCATTCTGCTTCCCAGTCGTGTAACGTTTCTATGGAAATGAACGGATTTTCTTTTGGGAGTCGAGAATATTTTTTCCGATGCATTATTACACCTTTACTGTATCCCTCGCTCCCTCTTTTTGTCGAAATAACACAATTGAGTCGCTATGAAATTATGCGGGTTTCACGCATTCTCCTTCCCAGTCGAGTAAAGTTTCTATTAGAATGAAAGGATTTTCTTTTGGGAGTCGAGTACATCTTTTCCAATGCACTATTCCTTCTTTACTGCAGCCCTCGCTCCCTCACATTGACGAATTAACACTGTAATTGAGTCGCTATGAAATACCATGTGTTGCATGGATTCTCCATTCCTCTTCAGTAATGTTTCTATGGCAACGACTGGATTTTCTTTCGGAGGCGAGTAACACTTTTCTGTTCCACTATTCCTTCTTTACTGCATCCCGCGCTCCCTCACATTGACGAATTAACGCTGAAATTGAGTCGCTATGATATAATATGGGTTCTATGACTTCTCCTTCTAAAAAGAGTAACGTTTCTCTGGAAACGACAGGATTTTCTTTTGGGAGGCGAGTATCTCCTTTCCGATGCACTATACCTTCTTTACTGCGTCCCTTGCTCCCTCAAATTGACGGATTAACACTGAAATGGCGTCGCTATGAAATACTACGGGTTATATGACTTCTTCCTCTAAATCGAGTAACGTTTCAATGGATTTAACAGGATTTTCTTTTGGGAGGCGAGTTTCACTTTTCTGATGCACTATTCCTTCTTTACTGCGTCCCTCGCTAGCTCACATCGACGAATAAACACAGATATTGCGTCGCTATGATATACTATGGATTATACGACTCTTCCTTCTAAATAGAGTAACGTTTCTATGGAAACGACAGGATTTTCTTTTGGGAGGCGAGTTTCTCATTTCTGGTGCACTATTCCTTCTTTACTGCATTCCTCGCACCCTCACTTTGACGAATTAACACAGAAATTCGGTCGCTATGAAATATTATGTGTTCTATGACTTCTCCTTCCAAATGGAGTAACTTTCTATGTAAACGACAGGGTTTTCTTTTGGGAGGCGTGTATCATCTTTCCGATGCACTATTCCTTCTTTAATGAATTCCTCGCTCCCTCACATTGACGAATTAACACAGAAATTCCATCGCTATGAAATACTATGGGTTCTATGGGTTCTCCTTTTAAACCGAGTAACGTTTCTATGGAAACGACAGGATTTTCTTTTGGGAGGCGTGTATCTTCTTTCCGATGCACTATTCCTTCTTTAATGAATTCCTCGCTCCCTCACATTGACGAATTAACACAGAAATTCCATCGCTATCAAATACTATGGGTTCTATGGGTTCTCCTTTTAAACCGAGTAACGTTTCTATGGAAACGACAGGATTTTCTTTTGGGAGGCGAGTATCTCTTTTCTGGTGCACTATTCCTTCTTTACTGCATCCCTCGCACCCTCACTTTGACGAATTAACACGGAAATTGCGTCGCTATGAAATACTATGGGTAATATGACGTCTCTTTCTAAATCAAATAACGTTTCTAGGGAAACGTCAGGATTTTCTTTTGGAAGGCGGGTATCTCTTTCCTGATGCACTATTTCTTCTTTACTGCATCCCTCGCTCCCTCACTTTGACGAATTAAAACAGAAATTGCGTCGCTAGGATATGCTATGGGTTCTATGACTTCTCCTTCTAAATAGAGTAACGTTTCAATGGAAACGACAGCATTTTCTTTTGGGAGGCGTGTATCTCCTTTCCGATGCACTATTCCTTCTTTACTGCATCATTCGCTCCCTCAAGTTGACTAATTAACACAGATATTGCGTCCCTATGAGATACTATGGGTTCTATAACTTCTCCTTCTAAATGGAGTAAATTTTCTATGGAAACGACAGGATATTCGTTTAGGAAGCGACTATCGCCTTTCCGATCCACTATTCCTTCTTTACTACATCCCTCGCCCCCTCACTTTAACGAATTAACACAGAAATTGCGGCGCTATTAAATACTATGGGATCCATGACTTCTCCATCTAAATCGAGTAAAGTTTCTATGGAAACAACAGGATTTTCTTTTGGGAGGCGAGAATCTCTTTTCTGATGCACTATTCCATCTTTACTGTATTTCTCGCTCCCTCACCTTGACGAAGTAACACTGAAATTTCGTCGCTATGAAATACTGTGCGTTCTATGACTTTTCCTTCTAAATCGAGTGACGTTTCTATGGAAACGACAGGATTTTGTTTTCGGAGGCGAGTATCTGCTTTCTGATGCACTATTCGTTCTTTACTGCATCCCTCGCCCCTGACATTGGCAAATTAGCGCTGAAATTGAGTCGCTATGAAATACTATGGGTTCTATGACTTCTCCTTCTAAATCGAGTAACGTTTCTATGGAAACGACAGGATTTTCTTTTGGGAGGCGAGTATCTTTTTCTGGTGCACTATTCCTTCTTTACTGCATCCCTCGCTCCCTAATGTTGACGAATTAACACTGAAATTGGGTCGCTATGAATTACTGTGGGTTCTATGACTTCTCCTTCAAAATCGACTAACGTTTCTATGGAAATGAAAGGATTTTCTTTTGGAAGTCGAGTATATCTTTTCCGATGCACTATTCCTTCTTTACTGCATCCCTCGCTCCCTCACATTGACGAATTTACACCGGAATTGAGTCGCTATGAAATACTATGGGTTCTATGACATCTCCTTCAAAATCAAGTAACGTTTCTATGGAAACGACAGGATTTTCTTTTAGGAGGCGAATATCTCTTTTCTGGTGCACTATTCCTTCTTTACTGCATCCCTCGCTCCGTCACTTTACGAATTAACACAGAAATTGCGGCGCTATGAAATACTATGGTTTCAATGGCTTCTCCATCTCAATCGAGTAACGTTTCTATGGAAACGATTGGATTTTCTTTTGGGAGGCGAGTATTTCCTTTCCGATGCACTATTCCTTCTTTACTGAATTCCTCGCTCCCTCACTTTGACGAATTAACACAGAAATTCCATCGCTAAGTAATACTATGGGTTCTATGAGATCTAATTGTAAACCGAGTAACGTTTCTATGGAAGCGAGAGGTTTTTCTCTTGAGAGGAGAGAATTTCTTTTCTGATGTCCTATTCTTTGATTTACTGCATCCCTCGCTCCCTCACTTTCACGAATCAACACAGAAATTGCGTCGCTATGAAATACTGTGTGTTCTATGACTCCTCCTTCTAAATCGAGTAACGGTTCTATGGAAACGACAGGATTTTCTTCTGTGAAGCGAGTTCTCTTTTCTGATGCACTATTCCTTCTTTACTGCATCCATCGCTCCCTCACATTGACGAATTAACACTGAAATTGCGGCGCTATGAAATAATATGGGTTCTATGACTTCTCCTTCTAAATCGAGTAACCTTTCTGTGGAAACGACAGGATTTTCTTTTAAGAGACGAGGATCCCTTTTCTGATGCACTATTCCTTCTTTACTGCATCTCTTGCTCCCTCACTTTGACGAATTAACACAGAAATTCCATCGCTAGGTAATACTATGGGTTCTATGAGATCTAATTGTAAACCGAGTAACGTTTCTATGGAAGCGAGAGGTTTTTCTCTTGAGAGGAGAGAATTTCTTTTCTGATGTCCTATTCTTTGATTTACTGCATCCCTCGCTCCCTCACTTTCACGAATCAACACAGAAATTGCGTCGCTATGAAATACTGTGTGTTCTATGACTCCTCCTTCTAAATCGAGTAACGGTTCTATGGAAACGACAGGATTTTCTTCTGTGAAGCGAGTTCTCTTTTCTGATGCACTATTCCTTCTTTACTGCATCCATCGCTCCCTCACATTGACGAATTAACACTGAAATTGCGGCGCTATGAAATAATATGGATTCTATGACTTCTCCTTCTAAATCGAGTAACCTTTCTGTGGAAACGACAGGATTTTCTTTTAAGAGACGAGGATCCCTTTTCTGATGCACTATTCCTTCTTTACTGCATCTCTTGCTCCCTCACTTTGACGAATTAACACTGAAATTGCGTCGCTATAAAATACTATGGGTTGTATGACTTCTCCTTCTAAAGCGAGTAACGTTTCTAATAAAACGACAGGATTTTCATTTGGGAGGCGAGTATCTCTTTTCCGATGCGCTATTCGTCCTTTACTCCATCCCTCGCTTTCTCACTTTGACGAATTAACACAGAAATTGCTTCGCTATGATATACTATGTGTTCTGTGAGTTCTCCTTCCAAATGGAGTAACGTTTCTATGGAAGCGACAGGATTTTCTTTTGGAAGGCGTGTATCTCCTTTCCGATGCACTATTCCTTCTGTGCTGCAACCCTCGCTCCCTAACATTGACGAATTAACACAGCAATTGCGTCGCTAAGAAATACTATGGGTTCGAAGACTTCTCCTTCTAAATCGAGTAACGTTCCTTTGGAAACGATATGAATTTCTTTAGAGACGCGAGTATCTCCTTTCCGATGCACTATTCCTCCTTTTCTGCTTCCCTCGCTCCCTCACATTCACGAATTAACACAGAAATTGCGTCGCTATGAAATACTATGGGTTCTACGACATCTCCTTCTAAATCGAGTTACGTTTCTATGGAAACGACAGGATGTTATTTTGGGAGGCGAGTATCGCTTTTCTGATTCACTATTCCTTCTTTACTGCATCCCTCGCTACCTCACATTGACGAATTAACACAGAAATTGCGGCGCTATGAAATACTATGTTTTCTATGAATTCACCATCTAAATCGAGTAACGTTTCTATGAAAGCAACAGGATATTCTTTTGGGAGGCGAGGATCTCTCTTCTGATGCACTATTCCTTCTTTACGGTATCCCTCGCTACCTCACTTTGACGAATTAACACTGATATTGAGTCGCTATGAAACACGATAGGTTCTATGACTTCTCCTTTAAAATCGAGTAACGTTTCTGTGGAAACGAGAGGATGTTCTTTTGGGAGAGGAGTATCTCCTTTCCAATGCACTAATCCTTCTTTACTGCATCAATCGCTCCATCACAATAACGAATTAACACAGAAATTGCGTCGCTATGAAATGGTATGGGTTCTATGAGGTTTTTTTCTAAATCGAGTAACGTTTCTAAGGATACAACTGGATCTTCATATCGGAGGCGAGTATCTCCTTTCCGATGCACTATCCCTTCTTTACTGCATCCCTCGGTCCCTCACATTGACGAATTATCACAGAAATTACGTCGCTATGAAATACTATGGGTTCTATGACTTCTCCTAATAAATCGAGTAACGTTTTTATGGAAAGACAGGATTTTCTTTTGGGAGGCGAGTATCTCCTTTCCGATGCACTATTCCTGCTTTACTGCCTCCCTTGCTCCTTCACTTTGAAGAATTAAGACAGAAATTGCGTCGCTGTGGAATACTATGGGTTCATAGACTTCTCCTTCTAAATCGAGTAACGTTTCTATGGATACGAGAGGATTTTCTTTTGGGAGTGGAGTATGTCCTTTCCCATGCACTAATCCTTCTTTACTGCATCCCTCGCTCCATCACAATATCGAATTAACACTAAAATTACGTCGCTATGAAATACTATAGGTTCCATGACTTCTCCTTCTAAATCGAGTAACGTTTCTATGGAAACGACAGGATTTTCTTTTGGGAGGCGAATATCTCCTTTCCGACGCACTATTCCTTCTTTACAGCATCCCTCGCTCCCGCACATTGACGAATTAACACAGAAATTGCGTCGCTGTGGAATACAATGCGTTACACGACTTCTCTTTCCCAGTCGTGTAACGTTTCTATGGAAATGAAAGGATTTTCTTTTGGGAGTCGAGTTTATCTTTTCCGATGCATTATTCCTTCTTTACTGCATTCCTCGCTCCCTGACTTAGACGAATTAACACTGAAATTGGCTCGCTATGAAATACTATGGGTTCTATGAGATCTCCTTCTAAATCGAGTAACGTTTCCATGGAAACGACACGATTTTCTATTGGGAGGCAAGTATCTCCTTTCCAATGCACTATTCCTTCTTTACTTCGTCCCTCGCTCCCTCAAATTGACGAATTAACACAGATAGTGCGTCGCTATGAAATACTGTGTGTTCTATGACTTCTCCTTCTAAATCGAGTAACGGTTCTATGGAAACGACAGGATTTTCTTTTGAGAGGCGAGTTCTCTTTTCTGATGCACTATTCCTTCTTTACTGCATCCCTCGCTCCCTCACATTGACGAATTGACACTGAAATTGCGTCGCTATGAAATACAATGGGTTCTATGACTTCTCCTTCTAAATCGAGTAACCTTTCTGTGGAAACGACAGGATTTTCTTTTGGAAGGCGAGTATCTCTTTTCTGATGCACTATTCCTTCTTTACTGCATCCCTTGCTCCCTCACTTTGACGAATTAACAAAGAAATTGCGTCGCTGTGAAATACTATGGGTTCTATGACCTCTCCTTCTAAATAGAGTAACGTTTCTATGGAAACTACAGGATCTTCCTTTGGGATGCTAGGATCACTTTTCTGATGCACTATACCTTCTTTACTGCATCTCTCGCTCCCTCACTTTGACGAATTAACGCTGAAATTGCGTCGCTATAAAATACTATGGGTTGTATGACTTCTCCTTCTAAATCGAGTGACGTCTCTAATAAAACGACAGGATTTTCTTTTGGGAGGCGAGTATCTCTTTTCCGATGTGCTATTCGTTCTTTACTCCATCCCTCGCTCTCTCACATTGACGAATTAACACAGAAATTGCATCGCTATGATATACTATGTGTTCTGTGAGTTCTCCTTCCAAATGGAGTAACGTTTCTATGAAAGCGACAGGAATTTCTTTTGGAAGGCGTGTATCTCCTTTCCGATGCACTATTCCTTCTGTACTGCATCCCTCGCTCCCTCACATTGACGAATTAACACAGAAATTGCGTCGCTATGAAATACTTTGGGTTCGATGACTTCTCCTTCTAAATCGAGTAACGTTTCTATGAAAACAACAGGATTTTCTTTTGGGAGGGGAGGATCTCTTTTCTGATGCACTATTCCATCTTTACTGCGTCCCTCGCTCCCTCACTTTGACGAATTAACACTGATATTGAGTCGCTATGACACACTATAGGTTCTATGACTTCTCCTTCAAAATCGAGTAACGTTTCTATGGAAACGAGAGGATTTTCTTTTGGGAGAGGAGTATCTCCTTTCCAATGCACTAATACTTCTTTACTGCATCAATCGCTCCATCACAATAACGAATTAACACAGAAATTGCGTCGCTATAAAATAGTATGGGTTCTATGAGGTTTTTTTCTACATTGAGTAACGTTTCTATGGATACGACTGGATCTTCATTTCGGAGGCGATTATCTCCTTTCCGATGCACTATCCCTTCTTTACTGCATCCCTCGCTCCCTCACATTGACGAATTATCACAGAAGTTACGTCGCTATGAAATACTATGGGTTCTATGACTACTCCTTCTAAATGGAGTAACTTTTCTATGGACACGACTGGATATTCTTTTGGGATGCGACTATCGCCTATCCTATGCACTATTCCTTCTCTACTACATCCCTCGCTCCCTCACTTTGACGAATTAACACAGAAATTGCGTCGCTATGATATACAATGTGTTCTATGACTTCTCCTTCTAAATCGAGTAACGTTTCTATGGAAACGACATGATTTTCTTTTAGGGATGCGAGTATCTCCTTTCCGATCCACTATTCCTTCTTTACTGCATCCCTCTCTCCCTCACTTTGACGAATTAACACTGATATTGAGTCGCTATGAATAACTATAGGTTCTATGACTTCTCCTTCAAAATCGAGTAACGTTTCCATGGAAACGAGAGGATTTTCTTTTGGGAGTGGAGTGTCTCCTTTCAAATGCACTAATCCTTCTTTACTGCATCCGTCGCTCCATCACAATAACGAATTAACACTGAAATTGCGTCGCAATGAAATACTATGGGTTCTATAATTTCTCTTCTAAATATAGTAACGTTTCTGTGGAAACGACAGAATTTATTTTGGGAGGCGAGTATCTCCTTTCCGATGCACTACTCCTTTTTTTGCATCCCTCGCTCCCTCACATTGACGAATTATCGCAGAAATTGCGTCGCAATGTAATACTACGGGTTCTATGACTTCCCCTTCTAAAACGACTAACGTTTCTATGGCAACGACAGAATTTTCTTTCAGGAAGCGTGTATCTCCTTTCGGATGCACTATTCCTTCTTTACTGCATGCCTCGCTCCCTCACTTTGACAAATTAACACTGAAATTGCGTCGCTATGAAATACTAAGGGTTCTATGACTTCTCCTTCTAAATCGAGTAACGTATCTATGGAAACAACCGGATATTCTTTTGGGAGGCGAGTATCTCCTTTCCGATGCACTATTCCTTCTTTACTGCATCCCTCGCTCCCTCACATTGACGAATTAACACAGACATTGCGTTGTTATGAATTACTTTACGTTCTATGACTTCCCCTTCTAAATCGAGTAACGTTTCACTGGAAACGACAGGATTTTCTTTTGGGAGGAGAGTATCTCCTTTCCGATGCACTATTCCTTCTATACTGCATCCCTCGCTCCCTCACATTGACGATTTATCACAGAAATTGCGTCGCTATTAAATACTATGGGTTCTATGACTTCTCCTTCTAAATTGAGTAACGTTTCTATGGGAACAATAGGATTTCCTTTATGGAGGGGAGTATCTCCTTTCCGATGCAATATTCCTTCCTTACTGCATCCCTCGCTCCTTCACATTGACGAATTAACACAGAAATTGCGTCGCTATGCAATACAAAGCGTTCTATGACTTCCCCTTCTAAATCGAGTAACGTTTCTATGGAAACGACAGGATTTACTTTAGGGAGGCGAGTATCTCCTTTCCGATGCACTATTCCTTCTTTACTGCATGCCTCGCTCCCTCACTTTGACAAATTAACACTGAAATTGCGTCGCTATGAAATACTAAGGGTTCTATGACTTCTCCTTCTAAATCGAATAACGTATCTATGAAACAACCGGATATTCTTTTGGGAGGCGAGTATCTCCTTTCCGATGCACTATTCCTTCTTTACTGCATCCCTCGCTCCCTCACATTGACGAATTAACACTGATATTGAGTCGCTATTAAATACTATGGGTTGCATGCGTTCTCCTTCCCACTCGAGTAACGTTTCTATGGTAACGACAGGATTTTCTTTTGGGAGGCGAGTATCTCCTTTCTGATGCACTATTCCTTCTTTACTGCATCCCCCGCTCCCTCAGTTTGACGAATTAACACAGATATTGTGTCGCTATGGAATACTATGTGTTCCACGCATTCTCCTTCCCAGTCGAGCTACGTATCTATGGAGTTGAAAGGATTTTCTTTCGGGAGCCGAGTATATCTTTTCCGATGCACTATTCCTTCTGTACTGCATTCCTCGCTCCCTCATATTGACAAATTACCACAGAAATTGCGTCGTTATGAAATACTGTGGGTTCTACGACATCTACTTCTAAATCGAGTAACGTTTCTATGGAAACGACAGGATTTTCTTTTAGGAGGCGTGTGTCTTTTTTCCGATGCACTATTCCTTCTTTACTGCATCCATCGCTCCCTCACATTGACGAATTATCACAGAAATTACGTCGCTATGAAATACTATGGGATCTATTACTTCTCCTTCTAAATGGAGTAACTTTTCTATGAACACGACAGGATATTCTTTTGGGGGGGCGGCTGTCGCCTTTCCTATGCACTATTCCTTCTTTAGTCCATCCCTCGCTCCCTCACTTTCACGAATTAACACAGAAATTGCGTCGCTATGATATACAATGTGTTCTATGACTTCTCCTTCTAAGTCGAGTAACGTTTCTATGAAAACAACAGGATTTTCTTTTGGGAGGCGAGGATCTCTTTTCTGATGCACTATTCCTTCTTTACTGCATCCCTCGCTCCCTCACTTTGACGAATTTACACTGATATTGAGTCGCTATGAAACACTATAGGTTCTATGACTTCTCCTTCGAAATCGAGTAACGTTTCTATGGAATCGAGAGGATTTTCTTTTGGCAGAGGAGTATCTCCTTTCCAATGCACTAATCCTTCTTTACTGCATCAATCGCTCCATCACAATAACGAATTAACACAGAAATTGCGTCGCTATGAAATAGTATGGGTTCTGTGACGTCTTTTTCTAAATCGAGTAACGTTTCTATGGATACGATAGGATTTTCTTTTCGGAGGAGAGTATCTCCTTTCCGATGCACTATCCCTTCTTTACTGCATCCCTCGCTCCCTCACATTGACGAATTAACACAGAAATTACGTCGCTATGAAATACTATGGGTTCTATGACCTCTCCTACTAAATCGAGTAACGTTTCTATGGAAACGACAGGATTTTCTTTTAGGAGGCGTGTATCTTTTTTCCGATGCACTATTCCTTCTTTACTGCATCCCTCGCTCCCTCACATTGACGAATTATCACAGAAATTACGTCGCTATGAAATAGTATGGGATCTATTACTTCTCCTTCTGAATGGAGTAACTTTTCTATGGACACGACAGGATATTCTTTTGGAGGGGGGCTATTGCCTTTCCTATGCACTATTCCTTCTTTAGTACATCCCTTGCTCCCTCACTTTCACGAATTAACACAGAAATTGCGTCGCTATGATATACAATGTGTTCTATGATTTCTCCTTCTAAGTCGAGTAACGTTTCTACAAAAACGACAGGATTTTCTTTTGGGATGCGAGTATCTCCTTTCCGATGCACTATTCCATCTTTACTGCATCCTTTGCTCCCTCACATTGAGGAACTAACACAGTAATTGTGTCGCTATGAAATACTATGGGTTTTACGACATCTCCATCTAAATCGAGCAACGTTTCAATGGAAACGTCAGGATTTTCTTTTGGGAGTCGAGTATATCTTTTCCGATGCACTATTCCTTCTTTCCTGCATCTTTCGCTCCCTCACATTGACGAATTAGAACTGAAATTGAGTCGCTATAAAATACTATGGGTTGCATGCATTCTCCTTCCCACTCGAGTAACGTTTCTATGGTAACGACAGGATTTTCTTTTGGGAGGCGAGTATCTCCTTTCTGATGCACTATCCCTTCTTTACTGCATCCCCCGCTCCCTCACTTTGACGAATTAATACAGAAATTGCGTCGCTATGAAATGCTATGGGTCCTGTGACTTCTCCTTCTAAATCTTGTAACGTAGCTATGGCAACGACTGGATTTTCTTTTGGGAGGGGAGTATTTCTTTTTTGATGCACTATTCGTTCTTTACTCCATCCTTCGCTCTCCCACATTGACGAATTAACACAGATATAGCGTCGCTTTGAAAAACTTTGTGTTCACGTTTCTATGGAATAGACAGGATTTTCTTTTGGGAGGCGTGTATCTCCTTTCCGTTGCAGTATTCCTTCTTTACTGCATCCCTCGCTCCATCATATTGACGAATTATCACAGAAATTACGGCGCTATGAAATACTATGGGTTCTATGACTTCTCCTTCTAAATCGAGTAACGTTTCTATGGAAACGACAGGATATTCTCTTATTAGGCGAGGATCTCCTTTCCGATGCACTATTCCTTCTTTACTGCATCCCTCGCACCGTCATATTGACGAATTATCACAGAAATTTCGTCGCTATGAAATACTATGGGTTCTATGACTTCTCCTTCTAAATCGAGTAACGTTTCTATGGAAACGACAAGATATTTTTTGGGAGGCGGGTATCTCCTTTCCGATTCACTATTCCTTCTTTACTGCCTCCCTTGCTCCTTCACTTTGACGAATTAAGACAGAAATTGCGTCGCTCTGAAATACTATGGGTTCCACGCATTCTCCTTCCCAGTCGGGAAACGTTTATATGGAAATGAAGGGATTTTCTTTTGGGAGTCGAATATATCTTTTCCGATGCACTATTCCTTCTTTACTGCATCCCTCGCTCCCACACATTGATGAATTAACACTGAAATTGAGTCGCTATGAAATACAATGGGTTCTATGACTTCTCCTTCTACATCGAGTATCGTTTCTATGGAAACGATATGATTTTCTTTTGGGTGGCGAGTATCTCCTTTCCGATGCACTATTCCTTCTTTTCTGCATCCCCTGCTCCCTCACGATGACGAATTAACACAGAAATTGCGTCGCTATGAAATAGTATAGGTTCTATGACGTCTTTTTCTAAATCGAGTAACGTTTCTATGGAAACGACAGGATATTCCATTCGGAGGCGACTGTCGCTTTGCCGATGCACTATTGCTCCTTTACCACATCCCTCGCTCCTTCACTTTCTCGAATTAACACTGAAATTGCGTCGCTATGAAATACTATGGGCTCTATAACTTCTCCTTCTAAATCGAGCAACGTTTCTATGGAAACGACAGGATTTTCCTTTGTGAGGCGAGTATCTCCTTTCCGATGCACTACTCCTTCTTTACTGCATCCCTCGCTCCCTCACATTGACGAATTATCACAGAAATTGCGTCGCTATGAGTTACTATGGGTTCTATGACTTCTCCTTCTAAACGGAGTAACGTTCTTATGGAAATGACAGGGTTTCCTTTTGGAATGGGAGTATCTCCTTTCCGATGCACTATTCCTTCTTTACTGGATCCCTTGCTCCTTCACTTTGACGAATTAAGACAGAAATTGCGTCGCTGTGAAACACTATGGGTTCCACGCAATATCCTTCCCAGTCGGATGACGTTTCTATGAAAATGAAAGGATTTTCTTTCGGGAGTCGAGTATATCTTTTCCGATGCACTATTCCTTCTTTACTGCATCCCTCGCTCCCTCATATTGACGAATTAACACAGTAATTCCGTCGCTATGAAATACTATGTGTTTTATGACTTCTCCTTCTAAATGGAGTAACTTTTGTATGCAAACGACAGGATATACTTTCGGGAGGCGATTATCGCCTTTCCGATGCACTATTCCTTCTTTACTGCATCACTCGCTCCCTCATTTTGCGAATTAACACAGAAATTGCGTCGCTATGAAATACTATGGTTTCTACGACTTTTCCTTCTAAATCGAGGAACGTTTCTTTGGAAATGACACGATTTTCTATTGGGGGGCGAGTATCTCCTTTCCGAAGCACTATTCCTTCTTTACTGCATCCCTCGCTCCCTCAAATTGACGAATTAACACAGAGATTGCGTCATTATGAAATACTATGGGTTCTATGACTTATCCTTCTAAATCGGGTAATGTTTCTATGGAAGCGACAGGATTTTGTTTTGGGAGGCGTGTATGAACTTTCCGATGCACTATTCGTCCTTTACTGCATCCCTCGATCCCTCACATTGACAAATTAACACAGAAATTGCGTCGCTATGAAATACTATGAGTTCTATGACTTCTCCTTCTAAATCGAGTAACGTTCATATGGAAACAACAGGATTTTCTTTTGGGAAGCGAGTATCTCCTATCCGATGCACTATTCCTTCTTTACAGCATCCCTTGCTCCCTCACATTGAGGAATTATCACAGATATTGGGTCGCTATGAAATACAATGGGTTCTATGACTTCTCCTTCTAAATCTAGTAACGTTTCTATGGAAACAACAGGATTTTCTTTATGGAGGCGAGTATCTCCTTTCCGATGCTCTATTCCTTCTATAATGCAACACTCGCTCCCTCACATTGACGAATTAACACAGAAATTGCGTCGCTATGAAATACAATGGGTTTTATGACTTCGCCTTCTAAATCGAGTAACGTTTCTATGGAAACGACAGGATTTTCTTTTGGGAGGCGAGTATCTCTTTTCTGATGCACTATTCCTTCGTTACTACATCCCTCGCTCCCTCACATTGTCGAATTAACACAGAAAATGCTGCGCTATAAAATACTATGATTTCTATGACATATCCTCCTAAATCGAGTATCGTTTCTATGGAAACGACAGGATTTTCCTTTGTTAGGCTAGTATCTTTTTTCTGATGCACTATACCTTCTTTACTGCATCCCTCGCTCCCTCACATTGACGAATTAACGCAGAAATTGCGTCGCTACGAAATACTGTAGGTCATATGACTTCTCCTTCTAAATCGAGTAACGTTTCTATTTCAACGTTAGGATATTCTTATGGGAGGCGAGTATCTCTTTTCTGATGCACTGTCCCTTCTTTACTGCATCCCTCACTCCCTCCTTTTGACTAATTATCACAGACATTGCGACGCCATGAAATTACTACGGGTTCCACGCATTCTCCTTCCCAGTCGAGCAGTGTTTCTATGGAAATGAATGGATTTTCTTTTGGGAGTGGAGTATATCTTTTCCGATGCGCTATTCCTTCTTCACTGCATTCCTCGCTCCCTCACTTTGACGAATTATCACAGAAATTGCGTGGCTATGTAATAGTATGGGTTCTATGACTTCTCCTTCTAAATCGAGTAACGTTTGAATGGCAACGACAGGATTTCCTTTTGCGAGGCGAGTATCTCTTTTCCGATGCACTATTCCTTCTTTACTGTATCCCTCGCTCCCTAACTTTGGCGAATTAAAACAGAAATTGCGTCGCTATGAAATACTATGGATTCCACGCATTCTCTGTCTCAGTGGAGTAACGTTTCCATGGAGATGAAAGGATATTCTTTTGGGAGTCGAGTATATCTTTTCCGAAGCTCTATTCCTTCTATACTGCATCCCTCGCTCCCTCACATTGACGATTTAACACTGAATTTGAGTCGCTATTACATTCTATGGGTTGCATGCATTCTCCTTCCCACTCGAGTAACGGTTCTATGGTAACGACAAGATTTTCTTTTGGGAGGCGAGTTTTTCTTTTTGATGCTCTATTCCTTCTTTACTGCATAACCCGCTCCCACACTTTGACGAATTAACACCGAGATTACGTCGCTATGATATCCTATGGGTTCCATGCGTTCTCCTTCTAAATCGAGTAACATTTTTATGGCAACGACAAGATTTTCTTTTAGGAGGCGAGTATCTCTTTTCTGATGCACTATTCCTTCGTTACTACATCTCTCGCTCCCTCACTTTGACGAATTAACATCGATATTGCGTCGCTATGATTTACTATGGGTTCTATGTCATCTCCTTCTTAATTGAGTGACGTTTCTATGGAAACGACAGGATTTTCTTTTGGGAGGCGAGTATCTCTTTTCTGATGCACTATTCCTTCTTTACTGCATCCCTCGCTCCCTCACTTTGATGAATTAACACAGTAATTGCGTCGCTATGAAGTACTATGGGTTCTATGACTTCTCCTTCTACATCTAGTATCGTTTCTATGGAAACGACAGGATTTTCTTTTGGGAGGCGAGTATCTCTTTTCTGATGCACTATTCCTTCTTTACTGCATCCCTCGCTCCCTCACGTTGACGAATTAACACAGAAATTGCATCGCTATGAAATACTATGGATTCCACGCATTCTCCCTCCCAGTCGAGTAACGGTTCTATGGAAATAAAAGGATTTTCTTCTGGGAGTCGAGTATATCTTTTCCGATGCTCTTTTCCTTCTTTACTGCATCCCTCGCTCCCTCACTTTGACGAATTAACACAGAAATTGCATCGCTATGAAATACTATACATTTCACGCATTCTCCCTCCCAGTGGAGTAACGTTTCTATGGAAATAAAAGCATTTTCTTTTGGGAGTCTATATATGTTTTCCATTGCACTATTCATTCTTTACTGCATCCCACGCTCCCTCGCTTTTACGAATTAAGACTTAAATTGTGTTGCTATGAAATACTATGTTTTCAACGCATTCTCCTTCCAAGTCGAGTAACGTTTCTATGTAAATGAAAGGATTTACTTTGGGAGTCGAGGAGATCTTTTCCGATGCACTATTCCTTCTTTACTGCATCCCTCGCTCCCTCACTTTGACGAATTAACACAGAAATTGCGTCGCTATGAAAAACTATGGGTTCCACACATTCTTCTTCCCAGTCGAGTAACGTTCCTATGGAAATGAAAGGATTTTCTTTTGGGAGTCGAGTATATCTCTTCCGAAGCACTATTCCTTCTTTACTGCATCCCTCGCTCCCTCACATTGACGAATTTACACAGAAATTGCGTCGTTATGAATTACTATGGATTCCACGCATTCTCCTTCCCAGTCGCGTAACGCTTCTATGGAAATGGAAGGATTTTCTTTTGGGAGTCGTGCATATCTTTTCCGATGCACTATTCCTTTTTTACTGCATCCCTAGCTCCCTCACGTTGACGAATTAACACTGAAATTGAGTCGCAATTAAATACTATGGATTCTATGACTTCTCATTCTAAGTCTAGGGTCGTTTCTGTGGCAACGACAGGATTTTCTTATGGGAGGCGAGTATCTCTTTTCCGATACACTAATCCTTCGTCACTGCATCTCTCGCTCCCTTACTTTGACGAATTAACACAGATATTGCGTCGCTATGTAATACTATGGGTCCTCGAAAAACGTTTCTATGGAAACGACCGAATTTTCTTTTGGGATGAGAGTATCCCTTTCTGATGCACTATTCCTTTTTTACTGCATCCCTCGCTCCCTCACTTTGACGAATTAACACAGAAATTGCGTCGCTATGAAATATTATAGGTTCTATGACCTCTCCTTCTAAATCTAGTACCGTTTCTATGGAAATGAAAGGATTTACTTTTGGGAGTCGAGTATATCTTTTCCGATGCACTCTTCCTTCATTACTGCACCCCTCGCTCCCTCACTTAGACGAATTAACACAGAAATTGCGTCCCTATGGAATACTATGGGTTCTCGAGTAACGTTTCTTTGGAAACGACCTGATTTCCCTTTGGCAGGCAAGTATCTCTTTTCTGATGCACTATTCCTTCGTTACTGCATCTCTCGCTCCCTCACTTTGACGAATTAACACAGAAATTGCGTCGCTAAGAATTACTATGGGTTCGCGACTAACGTTTCTATGGACACGACACGTTTTTAATTGGGAGGCGAGTTTCTCTTTTCTGATGCACTATTCCTTCATTACTGCATCCCTCGCTCCCTCACCTTGACGAATAGACAAACAATTTGCGTCGCTATGTAATACTACGGGTTCTATGACTTCTCCTTCTAAATCTAGTATCGTTTCTGTGGCAACGACAGGATTTTCTTTTGGGAGGCAAGTATCGCTTTTCCGATGCACTATTCCTTCTTTACTGCTTCCCTCGCTCCCTCGCTTTGACGAAATAACACTGAAATTGAGTCGCTGTGAAATACTATGGATTCCACGCATTCTCCCTCCCAGTCGAGTAACCTTTCTATGAAAATGAAAGGATTTTGTTTGGGAGTCGGGTATATCTTTTCCGATGCACTATTCCTTCTTTACTGCATCCCTCGCTGACTCAGACTGACGAATTAACACTAACATTGAGTCGCTATTAAATACTATGGGTTGCACGCATTCTTCTTCCCACTCGAGTAACGTTTCTATGGCAACGACACGATTTTCTTTTGGGAGGCGAGTATCTCTTTTCTGATGCACTATTCCTTCTTTACTGCATCCCTCGCTCCCTCGCTTTGACGAATTAGTACAGAAATTGCGTCCCTGTGAAATACTATGTGTTGTATGACTTCTCTTTTTAAATCGAGTAACGTTTCTATTGAAACGACAGGTTTTTCTTTTGAGACGCCAGTATCTCCTTTCCGATGCTCTATTCCTTATTTACTGCATCCCTCGCTCCATCACTTTGACGAATTAACACAGAAATTGGGACGCTATGAAAAACTATGGGTTCTAAGACTTCTCCTTCTAAATATAGTAGCCCGCATCTCGTGGTCGTGCGGTAGCGTTCTCGCTTCCCACGCCCGGGTTCCCGGGTTCGATTCCCGGCGGTGTCAGTGATTTTCTCTGCCTCGTGATGGCTGGGTGTTGTGTGCTGTCCTTAGGTTAGTTAGGTTTAAGTAGTTCTAAGTTCTAGGGGACTTATGACCACAGCAGTTGAGGCCCATAGTGCTCAGAGCCATTTGAACCATTTTTTCTAAATATAGTTTAGTTTCTATGGCAACGACAGGATTTCCTTTTGGGAGGCGAGTATCTTCTTTCCGATGCACTATTCCTTCATTACTGCATTTCTCGCTCCCTTACTTTGACGAATTAACACAGAAATTGCGTCGGTAAGAAATACTATGGGTCCTCGAGCAACGTTTCTATGGAAACAACAGAATTTTCTTTTGGGAGGCAAGTATCTCTTTCCTGATGCACTATTCCTTCATTACTGCATCCCTCGCTCCCTCACTTTGACGAATTAACACAGAAATTGCGTCGCTATAAAATACTATGGGTTCTATGACTTCTCCTTCTAAATCTAGTACCGTTTCCATGGAAATGAAAGGATTTACTTTTGGGAGTCGAGTATATCTTTTCCGATGCACTATTCCTTCATTACTGCATCCCTCGCTCCCTCAATTTGACGAATTAACACGGAAATTGCGTCGCTATGGAATACTACGGGTTCTCGAGTAACTTTTCTTTGGAAACGACCTGATTTCCCTTTGGCAGGCAAGTATCTCTTTTCTGATGCACTATTCCTTCGTTACTGCATCTCTCGCTCCCTCACTTTGACGAATTAACACAGAAATTGCGTCGCTAAGAATTACTATGGGTTCGCGAGTAACGTTTCTATGGACACGACACGTTTTTATTTGGGAGGCGAGTTTCTCTATTCTGATGCACTATTCCTTCATTACTGCATCCCTCGCTCCCTCACCTTGACGAATAGACAAACAAATTGCGTCGCTATGTAATACTACGGGTTCTATGACTTCTCCTTCTAAATCTAGTATCGTTTCTCTGGCAACGACAGGATTTTCTTTTGGGAGGCGAGTATCGCTTTTCCGATGCACTATTCCTTCTTTACTGCATCCCTCGCTCCCTCACTTTGACGAATGAACACAGAAATTTAGTCGCTATGATATACTATGGATTCCACGCATTCTCCCTCCCAGACGAGTAACGTTTCTATGGAAATGAAAAGATTTTCATTTGGGAGTCGAGTATATCTTTTCCGATGCACTATTCCTTCTTTACTGCATCCCTCGCTAACTCGCTTTGACGAATTAACACTGAAATGGAGTCGCTATGAAATACTGACGGTTCCACGCATTCTCCTTCCAAGTCGAGCTACGTTTCTATAACAGAGAAAGGATTTCCTTTTGGGAATAGAGTATATCTTTTCCAATGCACAATTCCTTCCATACAGAATCCCTTGCACCCGCACTTTGACGAATTAACACAGAAATTGCGTCGCTGTGAAATACTATGGGTTCCACGCATTCTCCTTCACATTCGAGTAACGGTTCTATGGAAGTGTAAGGTTTTTCATTTGGGAGTCGAGTATATCTTTTCCGATGCACTATTCCTTCTTTACTGCATCCCTCGCTGACTCACATTGACGAATTAACACTAACATTGAGTCGCTATTAAATACTATGGGTTGCATGCAATCTTCTTCCCACTCGAGTAACGTTTCTATGGAAACGACACGATTTTCTTGTGGGAGGCGAGTATCTCTTTTCTGATGCACTATTCCTTCTTTACTGCATCCCTCGCTGACTCACATTGACGAATTAACACCAACATTGAGTCGCTATTAAATACTATGGGTTGCATGCATTCTTCTTCCCACTCGAGTAACGTTTCTATGGCAACGACAGGATTTTCTTTTGGGAGGCGAGTATCTTCTTTCCGATGCACTATTCCTTCATTACTGCATTTCTCGCTCCCTTACTTTGACGAATTAACACAGAAATTGCGTCGGTAAGAAATACTATGGGTCCTCGAGTAACGTTTCTATGGAAACAACAGGATTTTCTTTTGGGAGGCAAGTATCTCTTTCCTGATGCACTATTCCTTCATTACTGCATCCCTCGCTCCCTCACTTTGACGAATTAACACAGAAATTGCGTCGCTATAAAATACTATGGGTTCTATGACTTCTCCTTCTAAGTCTAGTACCGTTTCTATGGAAATGTAAGGATTTTCTTTTGGGAGTCGAGTATATCTTTTCCGATGCACTATTCCTTCATTACTTCATCCCTCGCTCCGTCACATTGACGAATTAACACCGAAATTGAGTCGCTATTAAATACTATGGGATGCATGCATTCTCCCTCCCAGTCGAGTAACGTTTCTATGGAAATGAAAGGATTTTCTTTTGGGAGTCCAGTATATCTTTTCCGATGCACTATTCCTTCTTTACTGCATCCCTTGCTCCCTCGCTTTGACGAATTAACACTGAAATTGAGTCGCTATTAAATACTGTGGGTTGCATGCATTCTCCTTCCCACTCGAGTAACGTTTCTATGGCAACGACAGGATTTTCTTTTGGGAGGCGAGTATCTCATTTCTGATGCACTTTTCCTTCTTTACTGCATCCCTCGCTCCCTCACAATGACGAATTAACACATAAATTGCGTCGCTATAAAATACTCTGGGTTCCATGCCTTCTACTTCTGAATCGAGTAACGTTTCTACGGCAACGACAGTATTTTATTTTGGGAGTCGAGTATCTCTTTTCTGATGCATTATCCCTTTTTAACTGTGTCCCTCGCACCCTCACATTGACGAATCAACACAGAAATTGCGTCGCTATGAAATATTCTGTGTTCCATGCCATCTCAATCTCAAGCGTGTAACGTTTGTACGGAAACAAAGGGATTTTCTTTTGGGAGTCAGTTTCTCTTTTCCAAAGCACTATTAATTCTTTACTGCATCCCTTGCTCCCTCACATTGACGAATTTACACAGAAATTACGTCGCTATGAAATACTCTGGTTTTCATATCTTCTCGTTCTTGTGGTGTAACGTTTCTATAATAAAAACAGGAATTTCTTTTGGGAGTCCATTATTTTTTTCTGATGCATTATTCCTTCTTAACTGTGTCCCTCGCACCCTCACATTGACGAATCAACACAGAAAATGCGTCGCTATGATATATTCTGGGTTCCACGCCTTCCCCTTCCTAATCGAGTAACGTTTCTACAGCAACGAAAGGATTTTTTTTTTTGGGAGTTGAGTATCTCTTTCCAAAGCATTATTCCTTCTTTACTGCATCCCTCGCACACTCACATTGACGAATTAACACAGGGACTGCATCGCAATGTAATATTCTGGGTTCATAGCCCTCTCCTTCGGGATCGAGTTACATTTATACAGCAAGGACAGGATTTCCTGTTGGGAGTCGAGTATCTCTTTTCTGATGCATTATTGCTTCTTAACTGTGTCTCTCGGACCTTCACATTGTCGAATCAACACAGAAATTGCGTCGCCACGAAATATTCTGGTTTCCATGCCTTCTCCTTCCCAATCGAGTGACCTTTCTTCGGCGATGAAATACTCTGGGTTCCATGCCTTCTCGTACTGAATCGAGTAACGTTTGTACGTCAACGACAGGTTTTACTTTTGGGAAGCGAGTATCACTTTTCCGATGTATTATTCCTTCTTTACAGTGTCCCTCGCACATTCACATTGACGAATCAACACAGAAATTGGGTCGCTATGGAGAACTCTGGGTTCCATGCCTACTCCTTCTGATTAGAGTAACGTTTCTACGGCAACGACAGGATTTTCTTTTGGGTATCTCTTTTCCGATGCTTTAATCCTTGTTTACTGCAACCCTCGCTCACTCACATAGACGAATTAACACAGAAATAGCGTCACTATGAAATACTCTGGGTTCCTTTCGTTCTCCTTCTGAATCGAGTATCGTTTCTACGGAATCGATAGGATTTTCCTTTGGGAGTCGAGTATCTCTTTTCCGATGCATTATTCCTTCTTTACTGCATCCCTCGCTCCCTCACATTGACGAATTAACACAGGAATTGCGTCGCAATGAAATACTCTGGGTCCCATGTCTTCTCCTTCTAAATCGAGTCACGTTTAGACGGCAACGAATGGATTTACTTTTGTGAGTCGAGTATCTCTTTTCCGATGTATTATTAATTAATTACTGCATCCCTCCCTCCCTCACATTGACAAATTAACGCAGAGAGTGCGTCGCAATGAAATATTCTGGGTTCCATTCCTTCTCCTTCTGATTCGAGTAACACTTCTACGGCAACGACATGATTTCCTGTTAGGAGTCGAGTATCTCATTTCTGTGCATTATTCCATTTTAACTGTGTCCCTCGCACATTCACATTGATGAATCAACACAGAAATTGCGTTGCTATGAAATATTTTGGGTCCCATGCCTTCTCATTCCCAATCGAGTAACGTTCCAACGGCAACGACAGGATTTTCTTTTCCGAGTCGGGTATCTCTTTTCTGATGCATTATTCTTTCTTTACTGTATCCCTCGCTCCCTCACATTGACAAAATAACACGTCTGGTTTCCTTGCCTTCTCCTTCTGAATCGAGTAACGTATCTATGGCAACGACAGGATTTTGCTTTGGGAGTCGAGTATGTCTTTTCCGATGTATTATTCCTTCTTTGTAGCATCCCTCGCTCCCTCACAATTAAGAATTAACACAGAAATGCGTCGCTATGAAATACTCTGGGTTCTATGCCTTCTCCACCTGAATCGAGTACCGTTTCTACGGAAACGATAGAGTTTTCGTTTGTAAGTCATTTCTATTCCAATGCATTCTTCCTTCTTTACTGCATCCCTCGCTCCCTCAAATTGACGAATCAACACAGAAATTGCGTCGCCACGAAATATTCTGGTTTCCATGCCTTCTCCTTCCCAATCGAGTGACCTTTCTTCGGCGATGAAATACTCTGGGTTCCATGCCTTCTCGTACTGAATCGAGTAACGTTTGTACGTCAACGACAGGTTTTACTTTTGGGAAGCGAGTATCACTTTTCCGATGTATTATTCCTTCTTTACAGTGTCCCTCGCACATTCACATTGACGAATCAACACAGAAATTGGGTCGCTATGGAGAACTCTGGGTTCCATGCCTACTCCTTCTGATTAGAGTAACGTTTCTACGGCAACGACAGGATTTTCTTTTGGGTATCTCTTTTCCGATGCTTTAATCCTTGTTTACTGCAACCCTCGCTCACTCACATAGACGAATTAACACAGAAATAGCGTCACTATGAAATACTCTGGGTTCCTTTCGTTCTCCTTCTGAATCGAGTATCGTTTCTACGGAATCGATAGGATTTTCCTTTGGGAGTCGAGTATCTCTTTTCCGATGCATTATTCCTTCTTTACTGCATCCCTCGCTCCCTCACATTGACGAATTAACACAGGAATTGCGTCGCAATGAAATACTCTGGGTCCCATGTCTTCTCCTTCTAAATCGAGTCACGTTTAGACGGCAACGAATGGATTTACTTTTGTGAGTCGAGTATCTCTTTTCCGATGTATTATTAATTAATTACTGCATCCCTCCCTCCCTCACATTGACAAATTAACGCAGAGAGTGCGTCGCAATGAAATATTCTGGGTTCCATTCCTTCTCCTTCTGATTCGAGTAACACTTCTACGGCAACGACATGATTTCCTGTTAGGAGTCGAGTATCTCATTTCTGTGCATTATTCCATTTTAACTGTGTCCCTCGCACATTCACATTGATGAATCAACACAGAAATTGCGTTGCTATGAAATATTTTGGGTCCCATGCCTTCTCATTCCCAATCGAGTAACGTTCCAACGGCAACGACAGGATTTTCTTTTCCGAGTCGGGTATCTCTTTTCTGATGCATTATTCTTTCTTTACTGTATCCCTCGCTCCCTCACATTGACAAAATAACACGTCTGGTTTCCTTGCCTTCTCCTTCTGAATCGAGTAACGTATCTATGGCAACGACAGGATTTTGCTTTGGGAGTCGAGTATGTCTTTTCCGATGTATTATTCCTTCTTTGTAGCATCCCTCGCTCCCTCACAATTAAGAATTAACACAGAAATGCGTCGCTATGAAATACTCTGGGTTCTATGCCTTCTCCACCTGAATCGAGTACCGTTTCTACGGAAACGATAGAGTTTTCGTTTGTAAGTCATTTCTATTCCAATGCATTCTTCCTTCTTTACTGCATCCCTCGCTCCCTCAAATTGACGAATTAACACAGAAATTCCGTCGCTATGAAATATTCTGGGTTCCATGCCTTCTCCTTCTGAATAGAGTATCATTTATGCGGCAACGACAGGATTTCCTTTTGGGGGTCGAGTATTTCTTTTCTGATGCATTATTCCTTTTTAACTGTGTCCCTCGCACCTTCACACTGACAAATTAACACATAAATTGCGTCGCTAGGGAATACTCTGGGTTCCATGCCTTCTCCTTTTGAATCGAGTAACGTTTTTTTACGGCAACGACGGGATTTTCTTTTAGGATTCGAGTATCTCTTTTCTGATGCATTATTCCTTCTTAAATGTGTCCCTCGCACCTTCACATTGTCGAATCAACACAGAAATTGCGTCGATATGAAATATTTTGGGTTCCATGCCTTCTCCTTCGCAATCAAGTAACGTTTCTACGGCAACGACAGGATTTTCTTTTGGGCGTCGAGTATCTCTTTTCCGATGTATTATTCCTTCTTTACTGCATTCCTCGCTCACTCACATTGACGAATTAACACAGAAATTGCGTCGCTATGAAATACTCTGGGTTCTATGCCATCTCCATCTGAATCGAGTAACGTTGTTGTATTGCTAGAGAAGGCCGAAATGCACGCGTCAAACTCACGCAGGCTGGCGTGAGGTCTGAAACAGGATACGGAATGAATGCTATAAAATAAAGTACGTAGCTGCTGTAATACTTATCTTTAATCCATCATTTGTATACATCGTTCTTGACGGTACGTTATAAAGAATATAAACTGTTAATAGCGCCTTGCTAGGTCGTAGCCATTGACTTAGCTGAAGGCTATTCTAACTGTGTTCTCGGCAAATGCGAAAGGCTTCGTCAGTGTAGTCGCTAGAAAAGTCGTCCGTACAACTGGGGCGAGTGCTAGTAAGTCTCTCGAGACCTGCCGTATGGTGGCGCTCGGTCTGCTATCACTGACAGTGGCGACACGCGGGTCCGATATGTACTAATGGACCGCGGCCGATTTAAAGCTACCACCTAGCAAGTGTGCTGTCTGGCGGTGACACCACAAACGTTCCTACGGAAACGATAGGATTTTCGTTTGGGAGTCATCTCTTATCCGATGCATTATTCCTTCTTTACTGCATCATCGCTCCCTCACATTGACAAATTAACTCAGACACTGCGTCGCTATGAAATACTCTGGGTTCCATGCCTTCTCCTTCTGAATCGAGTAACGTATCTCCGGCAATGACAGTATTTTCTTTTGGGAGTCGAGTATCTCCTTTCTGATGCATTATTCCTTCTTAACTATGTCCGTCGCACCCTCACATTGAAGAATCAACACAGAAATTGCGTAGCTATGAAATACTCTCGGTTACATGTCTTCTCATTCTGAATCGAGTAACGTTTCTACGGCAACGACAGGATATCTTTTGGGAGTCGAGTATCTCTTTTCCAGTGCATTATTCCTTCTTTACTGCATCCCTCGCTCCTTCTCATTGACAACTTAACACAAAAATTGCGTCGCTATGAAACACTCTGGGTTCCACGCCTTCTCCTTCTGAATCGAGTAACGTTTCTACGGAAACGACAGGATTTCCTTTTGGGAGTCGAGTATCTCTGTTCCGATGCATTATTCCTTCTTTACTGCATCATTCGCTCCCTCATATTGACGAATTAACACAGAAATTGCGTCGCTATGAAATACTCTTGATTCCATGCCTTCTCCTTCGGAATCGAGTAACGTTTCTACAGCAATGACAGGATTTTCTTTTGGGAGTCGAGTATCTCTTTTCTGATGTATTATTCCTTCTTAACCGTGTCCCTCTCTAGCGATAAAAGGTTTTTTGCTTTTCACATTTAACCAAAAATAACATTGATGATGATAATTTATGGCAATGTTTGCTGACAAGATAAAGAATGCAACCTTTAACACTAGATTGCGTACTCATGGCAGTTCTCCTTGACCGTTTTTTGGTACGAGTTGGAAAGAGAGAAAAATTAATGAATGATCGCTGATGCGTCGGTTCTCGATTGTGTTCAGGAGATGTACAGATTGATTGCGCGAAAATAGTTTCTCAAATGACCTCTTAACCCGGATTGCTTTCCCGCAATCAGACTCTTCAATGAAATTACCTAAGGGACCTATTTGAATAATAAAAAAAAATTGGAAATGAATGCAAAACAGTGAAATTTTGTAAAACAAGTTGTAAGATCGGAAATTCAACACATTAATGGTCTCCCAAATACAATCGAGACACCGCGATAAAGAGCGAACCTGTAACAAAGTTCATTTAAACAAATACATTATTTGTGGTTAATTTAAAGAAAAGAATAAGTATAGAGTTTCTGTGCAGCGAAGCATCAATATATTCTCAAAGAACAAAGGCGTTAAACTATAAAAATTAAAAAATTTTTCAGTGAATACAAAACTTCCATTTTTTATGTTTTTCTCATACGTGGAGCAGTCCAACTATCGCTGCTTTTGTATGTGTGGTATTTTGTAAAAATTAAATGTCCTGGCGTGCGCGTAAGAATTTTTTATCGTCACAAGGTTTACAAAAGCGTTTTCTTTCTTGATGATAATGTGGTTTTTCACACTAAATGAAATATAACTTGTAGCGGTAGTACACAACACGTCTTAACAAGTCGGCGACCAAACATCAAAAGTAATGAAGTACATGTTGACATATCGGCGACCAGAAGTACAAATAACTATAAAGACTAGAATTTTCCTATCAAATGATAAATTGTTATTTATTCTGTTTCGCAGCTTCTTGCTATCAAGCGCTGCGGCAATGATTTTAAATATCTGCGACCAGCGAGTCATAGTGTTTAAAAGTACTTTTTAAACGCTGGCCGCGCGTCTTGGTATAAGCGCACATTATAGATTTCGTTCCCTTACTCTCGTGTTGTCATGCTTATCATCATTACAAACTACAGCTCGGTGGCTGTCCTTTTCTCATATGCAAAATGTCTGAAATCCAATAATATCACATTGCTTCCCGCGTGAGGAGCGATGACTCCGTCAGGATCATCGCGACTCACGCGTAGTCGTGATATTATTGCTTTCGTGAAACAAGTTAGTATTACTTGCAAAAATTCTTTACAATAGATTTTGCACACTACATCAGGGAAAGTGGTTAACATACAGAGTATCAGGTAAGTATATTCGTACGACTGAAATTGATAGTAATTTGTCCATATTGTAACTACATGACAATTGAACTGTGCTCTTTCTAATGTATTATACAATGATAACAAATGTTCATTTCTCGGTAAAAGATAATGAAATTAAGATAAAGATACACATACATAGATACATTATACATGGCATAATAAATATTAAAAAATAACAAAGAAATAAATTGCTTGACTTCGCAGGAAGTCTTGGTGCTGTGTACACTCGTGGAAAAAATATGTTACAAAAAAATTGACATTCTTGTTTTACAATGATATATTACAGGAATATTTTTGTCTTTGTTTCGTCGAAGATTTCTTGCAGTAAATACGTAGCACTTTACATATTTGTGGCTTTCATGACCTGCAAAAAAAAATGTTTCACTACAATTGGGTAGGTATGAGTTGCACTGGGAGTGGTAGAACTTCGGGTATAAATGATAGCACTGCGCTTGAGTGGGGAAATTGATTACACTTTCACAGTGGAGGAAAAGTAGGGCATCACTTTCACTGTGGAAGTTGGAGTAGTTGTCGGGGTGTGATGTTGCGTTGGAAATACGTCGTTGGTCAGGAACTGGAAGATTGGTTCTGCAACATGTTGAGCCGTATGGTGGCGGTCTCTATTTCACTTGACACATGTCCGTGCTTCCATTTATGTTTTCGTACATGAAAAATACAGAAAAAAAATCTGTATTAGAATGTGCTTACTTACTAATAACTTAGTCTAAAAGAAAATTGGATTAGGTAAGGATAACAATTGTTTATGTACATAAGGTCTCATTCTCTTAGGAATGCTTAGTTCTCATATTTATCTATTTTCTGGTTTTATTTGGTTCGACACGTTTTCGTCATTACTCGGCCTGGTCAGTAAATTCGGTAGCAACTGTCAAAATCGAGCTTAAGACTCTTCCGACTAGAGTCTTTAAAATTTCACAAGGTACATGAGTGCTTAATTCATTGCTTTATCATATTTTATTTTGAATGCATTTCAAACACATTTGGCATTCACGCTCGTTGTGCAAAGAAAAATTGATTGTTGAGCGCTCAGCGTACACAGTGTTACGTCCGTTGGTCACAATCACGTGATAATAACTTGAGAGTTCCACAACGCTAGCAGCAGTATTCTGCGAGAAGCAGAGCGTTTGGTGTCTACTAGATGTGGTGTGAGTTTTTACACAGTTTTTCATCGACTCTGGATTACGGAAGCAGCCAGATGCGACGACTCCCGCAGCTGTTTCGAAGAATGTGTCCGTGGAAAGGCGTGCAGTACCGTTTGTGGTAAGTACAATACTTATTCACTTTCACTCTTCGGCTTTCTACATCGTGGTTTCGTGGTACAAGTACTTATAACAACGCGGTATTTCACACGTGTCCTTGGAGTTATCACCTTTTCAGTTCACACGTTATTATTAATTCGTGTTCACCTTTTGTTTGGTCGTCATGTTAAGGTTCACACGCACCACTTTTATACGTGTCCATTAATTACTTGTCTGTAGTCGGTTCACACGCAGCAGCATATACGTGTCCATTTATTACTGACTGCATTATTACTACAAAGTACAGTTAACAGTTAGTATATATATATATATATATATATATATATATCATGGCTAAAAATTATTTACAAAGAAATATTTAGTCTCTGTGACTACAGGCCTGACGAAAAGCATTCTCTTGTTCGTAGTTTGTGCTTCCAAGGCACTTTAGGTTTACACTTTGTTCGAAATCTTGTTATTCTTTTCTTTTTACAATAGTTACTCTTTTCTCAAGTTCAGCTCTTTAATTTTCTCTCCATTGCGTCGTTAGTTTGAAGACATAGTCAATGTGGCTTCGTTTACGTGATGAACAGTTCGTGTTCAAACTACCATTAGGGAAATTGGGAAGCTTGGTGTTCCCTGTCATGCAATTGCACATAACAAATCTTAATTGAACTCGCAATTTGCGGAGAATAAGCATAGCCCGTCGACAACCAATGTGTCACGACCATCCATTCGTATAGCCTGTGTGTATCAATCATGCATCCAGCTCGTAAAATTCACTTCTCTACTGGATAAGGTAGGATGGTAAGGATACTGGTTAGAGGAAAACAGAAAAGACTTTTATGGAGTGAAGAGATTTGAAGACACAGTGTTAGTAACGTATGATATATAAATTATTATCACCTGAGTTTTTCATGACAAATAGTATAATTAAATCGATACAGTAGTTTCAGTGTCGCCTGATCCAGCTCTCTAAACAATTTTCTATGCATATCTGAAATTACTTAAACCATGCATTAGCAGTGAACTACGTCTGTTAACTATCTTCTGTTCCATGTATCGTAAAATTGGTTTTATAAAAAAATATCGTCATACCTCGAGGACCTGAAATAGATATTTCTAGTACTAAATTAGTTTATTTATAAATGATCTTTGTAAGTATTTCAGCTGCACTATGCCGTAAAATTCTTATGTGCGTATACGGTTTTCTCCGTATTATAATAAAATAATTGAGTTGCGCACTTCTTTCCTGCTATCTGGATCGTTATTGACTTACTTGATTCTTATATGCTAAGCTGCTCCTTTTTGCCTGTTGCGTTTCATAGGTGGCCTCATAAAATTTGTTGTCACACACTCCTTATGCACAACATAACATTTACCTCATTAGAGTAAGTGACCTTAACCATTTTTTTTCGAGCAATCATTCTGGTCTGAATGATAATTTTAATTTATTTCATTCAAGAGGAGAGAGCTTTGCTATACTTAAAACTAGTGATAGCAGGTGGCACTTAGCACTACTATAATATTTATTTGTCAGCTCTTTCGGCTGTGGCCGCTCATGGCTCAATTAACTTAAAACTAACTTACATCTAAGGCAAATCTTGGTCTCCTACAATAAATGTGTTTTACTTCAGGTGCTCATATAAATTACTTATCTTGTTGTGGCAGGTCGACAGGCTGTTAGTCCTGTGCATTACTCTTACATACATTGGTACTTCACACATAGTATGACAACTTATAGTGTGTGTATATTTTATTTTAGCAGCTTAACTTAACAGATATTTTCAATGGTAGACTCTGTATTTCTTCAAGTCTGCGTGATGAAACAATCCTTTTATTCGTCCAGATACAGGGTCAGCTAATAGATAGCAACCAATGTGCGGCTTTCTTAATATAATATATGGTCCTTCATACAAGTGCTGCCACTTGCGATTCTTATGATGAATCAAAGATGGTTTGAAGTGGGTCTGTAATAGCAATCGTTCATTTATACGATACGATAAGACTTTGCTAATGTGTTTGTCATGCGTTCATTTATACGATACGATAAGACTTTGCTAATGTGTTTGCCATGCGCCTCTTTTCTAAGGTTGGCATGAGTGGTTAAAGATATGAGAGCTTGTCTTAACTTGTCGTCTAATGTTACTTCAGGCTGTTGTAATTTCGGTCCGCAGCTTCCCCGTGGAGGCCTAAAATAGCTGCTAATGGTTTTCCGACTGGGGTGGAGCTGAAATGTAAGTTATTTTTACTTGACTAGTATTTTGCGACCTACCAGGTCGAAAATTCGCGTTCGTATCCCATACGACTTGTGCATCACTTGATTGCGTGTTATTTGACATCGCGTTTGGTACTTGGTTCGCCTGTGTGTAAAAAATAGTCGGATTTCCTTGGCTATTATGACCGGCGGTGACAGGAAAAGCATCCGACGAATTGTCCTGACTATTGTTCCTGAACTGTTGGTTGGGTTGGTGAGAAAATGTCGCATTTTTCGGCTGTGAAAAATTCATTTGGTGAGATGGAGTGAAGTGACTTGGCTGACTGTACTGTTGTGGTCCGTTATAATTGTTCCATTTCTTTCCCTTGTGAAGATTTCCATTATTCGTGTTGTTGTTCTGGTACTGGTAACTACCGTTGTGATTTATCGGTAAATTACCGTATTGTTGCTGTGTGTTTTGATAAATCGGATTGTATCTATTCTGGTGTGGATATTTGTTATATTGTTTTCCATTACGACTGTTGAAACTGTTATGATTGCCGTAAGGCTGAGCGTTTGGTTGTCCCGTGTTATGTTGGTACGACATTCCATTGACGCAATTTGTTATGTGCTGCTGCGGAGCGGGCGGTCCATTATTATAATTATTCCGCGCGCTCGCACGCACATCCTCATAGATCATATCCAAATTGTCAAGAACAGAAAGAAAGGCTTCTAGGTCTTCTTCACTCACATTAACTAGTTTTTCTCTTATTGACACAGGAAGTTTTGACTTTAAGATCATGATTACATCGTTTGGTTGAAATGGGCGTGTCCCAATACTGTATTTTACGTAGATATTTTTCAAAATAACGTCTCAAACCTCCTCCTTTGGTGTTGAAAGGTTCGGCGTTGTAAATCTCCTTTCGGAGTCTTTGTTGTATACCTGAACTCCAGAATTTATTCAAAAAATGCTTTTCAAAATCTGCATAGGTGTGACATTTGTCTATTATTTCTGTACCCCAAATTGATCCTTCACCGTGTACATAGCCTAAGATGAACTGTATCCGCTGCCTGTCGTTCCATGATTCTGGTAAAGCGCCTGTGAATGATTTTAGAAATACCATTGGATGTATATTTCATTTTTCATATATAAAAGGCTGAAAAACTCTGTGTTTTAGCACACTCTCGTCTCGCAGTAGTTCAACGAGAGTTAGTTGATCGGCATGACTACGTGACGTAGAAGTTTCGCCACGCGAATTGTTTACTGTTGGTGAGAATTGTACCTGACACTCGGGATATTGACGATTATCGTGTTCTGGCGGTAGCGAATACTCGCTTTGATTGTCACCTTGCAATTCCGTAACTTGTCGTTTCAGTTGATCTATATCATTGCTTAGCTGACGTTTCCATTCCGAAAGATCGTGGCTAAATGCTCGTCTGATTTCACCTAATTCACTGGTTTAAGTGTGACCAGAAGTACCGGGAGCGGTTAAGATTTCTGCTGTAGCAGATTTAACCGTACCCTTTAGTTCAGCGTGTACCTTGCTGACAATGTACTGTTCTTTGGATTGCATCCACTCTTCAAATTCCTTATTAAGTGTATTGCTTATACCGGTGTTGACATCTGCGATCTTCTTCTAATAATTTCCGGGTATGCAGCCGGATCCCGTCGACATTCTGCCACGATATTTCGGCCCAGAGACGTCCGGCCATCATCAGGTGAGTACACAACTACTGAAGAGCCCTGGTGCAGTCGCGGTATTTATGCCGAATCTCGCGCATGTGATTTGTACTGGCATGCTACAGCGCATGCGTCAGGTGTTGACATGCGCAGCATAGCCGAGTTGTACGTGCTGCCCTCGGTGGTGGAAATAAAGGTTCATCTAGTCATTGAGTATCGAATGACACTGTCGATTTCGCTGTGATTGTATAATTTTAATAACAGGATTCCAATTTTTATCCAGCTGAAAGCCGTTGTCACAATTTATAAGATTATTGGCAAGACGTATTTCCACTGATTCCTTGATTACGGAATCCCAAAAACCGGAAACCGGGGATAAAATTTTTGTTACATTGTATTCCATTGAATGTCCCAAAGAAATACAGTGCTCTGCTACTGCCGATTTTGACGGTTGCCGCAGACGGGTGTATCTTTCATGTTCTATACATCGTTCATGGACAGTTCTTGTCGTCTGGCCAATATATGCAGAGCCACATTCACAGGGAATTTTGTAGACGCCTGCCTTCTTCAGTTGTAAATCGTCTTTAACGGATCCAACCAGGGCCCGGTTCTTTGCTGGTGGACGGAAGATAACCTTGATTTTATTTTTCTTCAGTAATCGGCCTATTTTCGACGACACATTCCCGGCGTATGGAAGGAACGCAGTTGATTTAAAGTCATCATCTGCGTCCTCAGTGCGTTGCTTCTTGTTATGATAGTTGCGCATGGCCTTCCTTATTTGGCGAGAAGTGTAGCCATTCAATTAGAACACTTGGAGAAGGTTTTCAAAGAGAATGGCTACATCCTGCTGACGACTGTGGCTCTTGAAATAGAAATATCTATAGCATTCTTATGACTTCACATACTCTCCCCTTTGCTACCACAGTATTCCACGTCAAATCCAGACCTTCCTGGAGACTGGACATAGCCATTTCCTTTGCACATGTCGGAACACAAACACATAACTTTATAAGCCTGATGCTCATGGCGAACCTATCACGCATCCGCATGGCAAGGTCCATGGTTCATGGGGGGGGGGGGGGGGAGGGGGGGGGAATTGTAAATATAGCGATCAAATACATATGTGACCGATGTCTTAGGATAATGATTCTACCTAGGCGTGCAGTGCTGGTGGCCTGTAGTGGGACTTATTCGCGTTTACATATAACGGTAGGAGCTGTCCGAATGGAGAGGCCTGTTGGGGTGCAGGAATGTAGCTGACTTAACTGTGTACACAGCCGAATAGCGACCTAATACTTAGTATGACAGCTTTCCTGATCTTGTGGAAATTTGAGAAGATTCAATATGGACGTGTGTTTGCGCTGGGCCATTATTGCCACCCATGTAAACTGTTTAGCTGACTGGTTCTTCACATTTCGCGTCTTTATTTAGTAGAGAGAACATCGATTGTGGTGTGTGCATCTAGCAGGTGGAAGACACGTTTACTGGTTCTCTAGACGTGAGAAACACCTTAGTTGACTCTGTAAACTATTGGGATGATTTAGAATCTGGTACATAACCGACATAAGTGTTCACGAGTGGAAATATCAGTTTCCTCTATTTTTTTTTTTTCGAGTTCTTTTTCTGTAAAGGTCTTCACAGATGGCATAAGTTTCTAGTTTCTCTATGGTTTACAGCATGCTGCACCTAGCTAAAATTTTGGGTTTCTAGAGAAATAATTTCCAGTCTATATCTTTGGAATAATGTCACACGAGTAATACTGCTATGCAAGCGATATTGCTGTTTGCTTGATGTCGAGAAGTACCGTGAAAATAGTATGATATTCTACCAAACTGTGCGAAATTACATATGTTCTTGTAATCCCAGAGTGTGGAGATGAATGTACTAAAGCAAGCAGGTTGGGCCTGAAACAGTAATGCCTTTGTGCCGAAGGGAGCCGATCCAGAATATGTAGATCAGTTATGTCACATGAGTGATACTTCCATGCAAGCGATATTGCTGTCTGCTTGATATCAAGAAGTACCATGAAAATAGTCTGATATTCTACCAAACTATTTATCTTGTAATCCTACAGTCTGCAGATGTGTGTAAGAAAGCAAACAGGTTGTGTTGGAAAGAGTAATGCGTTTTTGCCGAAGGGAGCCGATCCAGAATTTGTAGATCAGTTGTGAGATTGACTTCAATCCACTGAATGTGCTCTGGTCATGCGTTGGTTGTCCATAACCGCCCTCGTTGGAAATATCTAGTGCCGTGAGTATACCTACAGTGCATGTGCTCATGCTATCTGTCTTCACAGTATATGTACGAGTGATGGAAAAGGGGTTATTTTGTATCGTGCAGGATATGAATTGTTTGTTTACTACACTGACACAGTACGCAGTGATATATTGCTGAGTTGGAGATCAAATGGCTCTGAGCACTATGGGACTTAACTGCTGAGGTCATCAGTCCCCTAGAACCTAGAACTACTTAAACCTAACTAACCTAAGGACATCACACACATCCATGCCTGAGGCAGGCTTCGAAACTGCAACCATAGCGGTCGCGTGGTTCCAGACTGTAGCACCTAGAACCACTCGGCTACTCCGGCCGGCAGTTGGATATCAGTTTCACGCTCTAATATTCAAGCTCTTGTCCTCATTGAGAGAGCAGTGTAACTGAGTAAGAGTCTTTCCGTACCTGACGATATGCAGAGCACCTTGCAAGGTTTAATTGTCGGTGCAATATGGCGACCTGTGTAAAATAGTTCTTGCTGCTGAAACTTTCGTCTGCAGAAAGAAAACAAAGGCAGACTGTTCTTCCACACTGGTGGCATTAGTAATTCGGCGGGTAAATTCGATAAGAGCCAATCATAATTCTTCATTCACTCACCAGACATCATTTGCGCTGGAATATAGGTGTCTCTACACAGTGGTGAGAACGTTTGCGTATGTTGAAAGCAGTACGTGTAACACAAGATGGGTGGGATGTGTTGTTAGGACCGAGAGGAAGAATGCATTCGATGTTATTCTGCGCTATTTCTGTAAGCAGGTCCTGTTAGGGCAACCATTTCCATGCAGACAAGTTGAGACATTACAGAAGCTCCTACAAAAGCAAGTGTTACCTATTTCGGAGGCACTATACAATTACCGGGAGGTTGACTTGGTTCTTATTTTACATAGCTATGTGACATCACTATAACACTGAGAACCTCTTTAGATGCACTTGCGATGGCGTGTAGCTATGCGTATGCAATTCACAGTCATGTGTCAGCCACACTGGACATTTAAGCACGACTATACCCAGCTCGAATGTCCCGGTAGAATCACGAGGAAGAGAAAGCAGCCTGTTCCATTCTGGGAAACAATGGAACGGATTTCAGCATCTGTGAGGGTGAGTCCCTCTGCAAATTGGTGTTCATTCCTGTCCAGTCACGTCAGCAATTTTGCTCAGGTCAACATGTATTTCCAGAGGAATTTCTCACAAGTATGAAAGGGATGCCACTGCCTCATATTTGCAGGATCCAAATGTGCACCTGTGCATGACTCGGCAGCTGATGGTCGCGTCATCCCTTTGCGGGGGCTGCCGGTGGAACCCAACTCCTGGGAGCGTGTGTGGTAGCATCCTGTGTGGCCCAGTAGACAGGGGGTGGTGGGCAGTGCATGCGCTCATTCTTTGCGTGTCTGTTGTATTATTTTGTGGGCTGGCCTGTAGGCCATGCTATGCATTACTTAGACAGTTTACAAGTAGTGAGCGTGCCTGCAGAGCGTTTTACATGCGTTAATTTGATAATTTACGAGTTGTTTTCGTGTCTGCACTTCAGTGTACTGCACTATTTCGGTGATTTATGAGTAGTTTACAAGTCTATGAGCTGTGTGTTGCATTATTTTGGTAATTTACGAGTTGTTTGCGTATCTGTACATCAGTGTACTGCATTATTTCCGAGTAGTTTGCAGGTTTGCAGACCGTTTATTGTGACTCCAAGCACATCAGGGCGAGTACTTCTTTTATCATTGTGATACATGAATTACGTGAAATCTGTCCCTAAATAAATTGTTCCAAAATAAATAAAGTACACTCCTTCCTCTCTCCAACAGCCCAGTGCTGGCTGAGCCATTTTCCCACCATTTTCCCCTCCAGACCACCATCTTGGATTATGTCATAGGAGGGACGATAGCACTCTCTGGTGGCAGTATTGTGTACTAGGGCAGTTGGACTCCAGACTTCATGGTGGACACACTGGATGGCAGTACTGCCTCAAATTGTTTAAATAATGACTGCATGCAAAATAAAGACTTACGTCCATCCTATGCGGCAGAGGCCAAGTCCTTTTCCCACCAATTCCTAGGAATAGGTGGTGGTCGGATGACTTAGGTTAGTGGAGGTAGCCCAAGTGACCTATTTTCCTGCCACTTTCTTAGGTTAGTAGAGGTATCCATGGTGTGTTGCAGCGTTCTGATGAAATTTGAATTTCCCACCATTTTGTGGGGGAGGGGAGGGGATGGGGTGGAGAGAAGAGGGTTAGGTTAGTGGAGGTAGCCCAATTAACATAATCTTGCCGCTAAAATTCAAATTTCCAGCCAAAAGCGGTCATTTTCGATAGTGGTACTCGTGTCATCATCTGACATCATGTATGCCATCTTGGATGATGTCATCACCACCATGTTGGTCACATCTGGCAACAATGGACAGTGGGGCAGAACGAAGTTTGCTCTACTTCTTTTCTGGCCATCCAGGACTCCCCTGCCACATGGAAAGTCATGGAATTGAAGTCAGTTCTCAGGAAGATGAGACATTGTATCCGATTTTTCCCAGCACACCTCGCATCGTTGCTCTATTCCATCGGTTGTGAATGGACAATGTGTCTTTTGTTTGGACCAAAGATTGTCAGGATGCATTCCAGTAACCTATAAATGCCTTTTTGAGTGACAGGTGACTTTCTCTTTTAGATCCTGTTAAGCCAGTGGTTTTTGCAGTGGACACCTCTTCGTAGAGAATCAGACCTGTATTCTCGCACATATTTGCTTTACAGCAAAGTCCGAGCACTTTGGCTTCCAAGACTCAATGTAACTATTCCCAGATCAATAACGATGCACTCACTATTATCTATGGCATGAAAAAGTTTCACCATTATCTGTCTGGTCGGAAGTCTTACCTAGTGATGGACCAGAAGGTAGGTCAGTCTTTGATTCATCCATCGAAACCTCTTCCGTCGTGTACGGCTCAGAAGCTGCAACTCTGGGCTTTGTTATTGTCACAATATCAGTACGAGGTATTGTACCGATCCATGTCGAAGCGTGCTGACGCCTTCTCTCGGCTTCCTATTGGTTCTGATTCTGAATTCGACGCTACTGCCGCATCTTGTTGTCAGACAGATACGCGGGGCACTGAACTCTTACTGAATTTTCCACTGCACTATAGGAAAACTGGTCAGGCCACAGAACCAGAGCCTGACAGGTACCTTTTGTTGCACTGCATCGGTACTGCTTGGCCTCCTTCTGTGAAAAACATTCAGAATTTCTTTGTGTGCCACTATTTTGTCGTCAGCATAACCTTTCCGTCCAAGATGCTGTGACTTTATTACGAAATGACTGGAAAGTAGGATGTGCTTATTTCTAAAGTACTGCAAAAAGCTCCTACAAGAACATTCAGGAGTTGGAAACACGAAACATGTAGCGTGCCGGCACTTCCATGGACTGCTATGCACGCCCATATTCAACAGATGATGTTCACAGACTTGCACATAGGGTGAAACCCTCCTCGCCCCTTAGCAAACGTTTTCAGCTTGGCCAAAGTCTCAGTCGCCATGGCATCATGTGCATATTGACTCTGCTCGTCCCTTTTGGAACGCTAGTTGGCTTTTACCAAATATCCGTTTGCAGTGCCCATGAACTTGACTACGTTGCGTAGTCCCATTCAGCCTTTGTCATCAATTTTCTCCTTGGAAGGTTAGCCAGATGTGTGGCTCACAGGCAACTGACCACAGTTTACAGTTTAGAACTTCGAATAATCTTGTATAGTCTGTAGTATCACTCACCATACCACTGTTCCGTTTCATCATTAGTTGAATGAAGAACCTGAATGATTTGTGCATACATTCAAGATAGTTTTGTTTGTGGGGGGTTGAAGGGACCAGACTACAAAGGCAATCAGTCCCTTTTTTCACGACCATGAAACACCCACAAGGAACAAAAACAAGCAACAGAGATGACAAGGGACGACACAGGACAAGAAAGGCACAGACAAAGACCAGACAAAAGGATTAAAAGCACAAAGTGGTTGGTGGACCATGGAAACAAAAAAGGAAAAGCCAACCACAAAGAGGCACACCAAAACCCCTATCTAAAACAATAGGCCAAAGGCCAGACGCAACACAAAATCGGACAAACCCTCAGATTGAGCGATAAAAATCCCACACTCGAATAAAACTCAAAACTAAGCCTGCCATTACAGTATCATCCGTAAAAACAGCAGGGAGAGTATCAGGCAGCACAAACGTCTGCCTGAGTGCCTTTGAAAGTGGACAGTCCAACAAAATTTGAACCTCTGTCAACACTAATCCACAGCAACATAGAGCCAATCTCCAGGGCCAAGGCACCGATAGCCTGTTTGGGCAGCCTGTCAACAATGTTCAATACCTGGGATGCCGACATGACCCGTGGTCCACACAAAAACTATGAAATGGCTACAACTGGCAAGAGTATGGATGGACTCCAGGATAGCCATCACCAGACAAGAGCGAGGAAAACACTGATCAATAGCTTGTAAAAGGCTCAGAGAGTCACCAAAGATGACGAAGAACTCACCTAATCAGAGCAGATATACTATAGGGCGTGAGAGATGGCTACGTACTCGGCAGTGAAAACACTGCAGCCATCCGGCAATGAGCCTTGTTGAGAATGATCCCCAAGAGTAATAGCATAATCATCTCGAACAGCAACCATCGTCAGTATAGACCACATCAGAGCCACAAAACGTGGCAAGGATGGAAAGAAAGCAGCAGCAGTGGGTCTCAGGAGCGACTGAGTCCTTCGTGCCAAATCCAGCTGAAGGCAAGGACGGGGCACACACCATGGGTGTATACGTATATGGGCCCAGAAAACAGGTGGAATAGAGAAGAATTCAAGCCCAAAAAATAAAGAGCCCGGGTGTGAACTGTGATGGTACACTCTGACCAGGGCCACCATTCGGGAAGATGGACGACCGAGTTGCGGAACAGGAGACCGTAATTTTGATGTCTGGGCAAGCTACAAACATGTGCAGCATAAGCGGCCAGTAGTCATCGGCGCCGGATCCGCAATGGCGGAGCACCAGCCTCCACAACGAGTATGCTATTTACAGGGCTTATGCCGAAAGTTCCAGTTTTGAGTAGGATCTCGCAGTGAAGTATGGGGTCAAGCAATTGCAACACGGAAGGCGATGACAAACTATAAGGCAGGCTCGCATAATCGAGACAGGACTGAATCAGTGCCTGATACAGTCGTAGAAGGGTAGACCGATCGGCACCACAGCTGGTGTGATGCAAGCAACGAATAACGTTAAGATGACACCAACACGTTTGTTTAATCTGCCAAATATGAGAGAGCCAAGTCAACTGGGCATCAACAAGCCCAAAAACAGATGCATCTCCACCATGGCAAGAGGTTCACTGTCAACATAAAGCTATGGGTCAGCGTGAACAGTACGACGCCAACAGAAATGCATGACACAGGTCTTGGCAGTCGAGAACTGGAAGCCGTCTATGATGGCCAAAGACTGCACCCTGCGGATAGCGCCCTGTAGCTGCCGTTCAGCAACTGCAGTGCCAGTGGAGCTATAGTAAGGCAAAAGTCATGAACATACAAATAAGCCAATACAGACGTTCCCACAGCTGCAGCTAGCCCATTGACACCAACTAAAAAGAGGCATACACACAAGACAGAGCCTTGTGGGACCCCATTCTCCTGGCCTTAGGAGGGACTATGGGAAGGACCAACGTCAACATGGAATGAATGAAGCGACAGAAAATTTTGAATAAAAGTCGGAAGTGGGCCCCTTAAACCCCACCCATGAAGCGTGGTGGGGATGTGATGTCACCATGTTGTATCGTATGCCTTCTGCATGTCAAAAAAGATGGCAACCTGTCGGCGGGATAATGCTGTACACATGGCTAACTCCAGGCAGACCAGATTATCGGTGACATAGCGGCCCTTGCGGAACACACCCTGGACTGTAGCCAAAAGGCCCCAAGACTAAAGTAGCCATCTCAACCTCTGGCTCACCATGCATTTGAGCAATTTGCATGGAACATTGGTGAGGCTAATGGGGCGGTAGCTGTCCACCTCCAGTGAGTTCTTGCCAGGTTTCGGCATAGGGATAATGACGCTTTCCTGCCATTGTGATGGGAACTCACCCTCAACCCAGATACAGTTGAAAAGTCTTGGAGGCGTCGCTGGCAGTTAACTGAGAGGTGTTTAAGCCTCTGATAGTGGATGCCATCTGGCCCAGGATCCATATCAGGGCAAGCAGCTAAGGCACTTTGGAATTCCCAGTCACTGAATGGAGCATTGTACGATTTGGGGTGCAGTGTATGGAATGAAAAGCTCTGACGTTCCAACCACTCTTGCAGGGAGTGGAGGGCCTGTGGGCAATTTATAAAAGCAAAAATCTGAGTGTAATGCTCCGCTAAGATTTCTGCAATTGTGTTGGTGTCAGTACAGACTGCTCGATTCAGGGAAACCCAGGTACGCCTAATCTTGGTCCAACCGTGAGATGGAGAGGTATGGATACCAATGGTGGAGGCATACCATTCCCAGCACTCCTGCTTCCGTCAGGGAATGAGGCATCGGGCTCTGGCATGGAGCCACTTAAACTCAATGAGGTGGTACAGTGATGGGTGCCACTTATGACGTTAGAGGGCCCGCCTGTAATAGCAAATCGCCTCAGAGATCTCTGGTGACCAGGCACAGTTCTCTGCTGACGGGACCCAGAAGAACAGGGAATTGCCGATTCCACTGCAGAAACGATGCCGGTGGTGACTGTGTGAACCACCACATCAATGGCATCATGAGAAAGAGGCTCAATAGTGGCAATGGAGGCAAACAAGTCCCAGTCAGCCTTATTCAAAGCCCATCTGGGTAGGCGCCCAAGTGTGTGACACTGGGTTAGTGACAGAAAGATCGGAAAGTGGGCACTACCGCACAAGTCATGCACACTCCACCAGACAGAAGGTAGAAGGCCAGGGCTGCAGACCAAAAGGCCAATGGATGACTACGTGCCATGCACCACACTGAAATGTGTGGAGGCACCATTATTCAAGATAGAACGGTCGAGCTGTGCCAACACTCGTTCAACGACAGTGCCTTGGGCTGTTGCCACCAATCCACCCCACAAAGGGTTAATGGCGTTAAAGTCGCCCAGTAATAGAAAAGGTGGTGGCAGCTGGGCTAACAGCGCTGCCATAGATGCTGTAGGACATCACCATCCAGTGGAAGATAGAGGCTGCAGATAGTAACAGCCTGAGGCGTCCACACCCTAACAGCAACAGCTTCTAAAGGTGTTTGAAGAGGGACACACTCGCTGTAAAGAGAGTTAAGGACATAGACGCAGACAACACCAGATAGCCTCTCATAAGCTGCCCGATTCTTGTAATAACCCCAATACCCATGGAGGGCAGGGGTTCACATCACCGGAAACCAAGTTTCCTGGAGGGCAATGCAGAAGAAAAGTTGACGGCTGAGAAGTTCTCAGAGCTCAGCAAAATGGTGGAAAAACCACCGCAATTCTACTGGAGGATAATAGCATTGTGAGGCTGGGAAGGCAATGAACATTCAATGAGGCAGTTTACACCTCAGAGTCACCTCCTGCCACCAACGTATTGCTTGAACAGTCTGTATCTATTGTGTCTGAGGGTTCAGTGAGATCCAGGTCCACAGCGGACACCAGAATCTTCACCTCATCCTCAGACACAGAACTTGTAGGCAGCGGTGGTGTAGGTGCCATTGCAGTGCCTTGGATCTGGGTGATATTTTGCTTTTTTGGTTTCTCTCACTGCCCCTTAGGTTGATCACACTGGGACTGAAGAGGACCGTGAAGCCCTACAACCAGCTACCTGTGGTTGCTTCAGCCACTGGTGGGTCAGCTCTACCACCGGTAACAACCTCAGAAGGGAGTGACCCAAGGGAACCTTTGCTAGTGAGAGGAGCCAAAGAAGTAATATGCTTCTCTGGCTCGAAAGTGGGGATGTATGTCCCTGATGGTGAAGGTGGGGGGGGGGGTTACTGCTCCCAATGTCGGTGGTGCAGGAGTAACAGGAAGGGTTGTGCCCCCACCCCCCATGGGTGAGGTGGCAGGTGTAGTCTTACAGCTCGGAGAGCCGACTGGAATTCGCTTAACTGATGAGGGTATCACTGTTGTCGTTGCGGTGGCATAAGAGGAAGTCGTTTGCACAGGATGGAGTCGTTCAAATTTCCTCTTAGCCTCAGTGTAGGTCAGTCGGTCCAGGGTCTTACATTCCATGATTTTCCCCTCTTTCTGTGAAATTCTTGAGTCCGGCCAGCAAGGTGAATGATGCTCTTTGCAGTTGATATAGATGGGAGGCGGGGCACATGGAATATTGGGATGTGATGGGCGTCTGCAAGATCGACATGTCAGGCTGGAAGTACAACACAATGACATACAGACGAACTTCCAGTACTTAAAGCACCACATCGGGGGAGGGATATAGGGCCTGATGTCACAGCAGTAGACAGTCACCTTGACCTCCTAAGGCATGGCCCTTGAAGGCCATGATGAAGGTGCCGGTGGCAACCTGATTATCCCTCATACACCGATGAACGAGCAGGACAAAATGAACACCTCGCCGCTCCAAATTGGCGCGCAGCTCGTCATCAGACTGCAAAAGAAGGTCCCTGTTGAATATAATGCCCTGAACCATATTTAAGCTCTTGTGGGCCATGATGGTAACAGAAATATCCCCCAACCTGTTACAAGCGAGTAATGCCAGTGACTGGGCAGATGGTGCTCTTTTTATCAAAACTGCCTTTGAGCGCATTTTGGACAAGCCCTCCATCTCCCCAAACTTGTCTTCTAAATGCTCTAGAAGGAACTGAGACTTCATCGTCATGAAAGACTCTCCATCAGCTCTCGTACAAACCAGGTACTGGGGCGAATAAGTCTCACTGCCATTCTTAGCCTTTTGCTCCTCCCATGGTGTGGCCAGCGAGGGGAACGATTTTGGGTCATACTTCTGTGCATTGAACTGAGCCCTAGAACGCTTAGAGACTGCTGATGTCTGACCACCAGCAAGAGATGATGTACCATGCTTCATTGACGGCGATCCGCCCGGATGCCACCCAATCCGACCAGGAGCCCTCCCCACAGGCGCCATGCAGCCTCAGCAAGGGCCACCTGGCAGGATGGTCATTGCTGGGAGTGTCAGTGCCCCAGGGAGACAGGGATCTACTCCTCGGCGTACGTGGGGGGTGAACAGTACAGTCATCACCAGAGCGATCCCTAGGTCTACAACCAGCTGGGTACATGGCAGCCCCACCACAACAGACCGTCTACCGCGCTGGATAACAGGTGCAAAGAAGACCACGGTCGTCGTCGGCGCAGAAGGCGAGACTGCATAGTGGATGGGGGAAACCGCCCCCAGGAATGTAGCCTCACTCAAGAGATGGAGAATGAGCAGGGCTGCAATGGGACGACGAGAAACGGGGCTTATGGTCTCATTGCCCTATGGACACGATGCACCGTGCAAGGCGCCCTTCCCCAATTGGCACGCTCTTCAGGAAAATTACCTAATATGAAGGTCAAGCCCTACTGGGGGACCATGACATAAAGGCCGAAACGTGTGAGACTCCTTTTAGTCGCCTCTTAAGACAGGCAGGAATACCGCCTATTCTAACCTCCGGACCCGCAGTGGGATACGTTCAAGCAACACACGAACAAAATACATTCCCGCCACACGGGGGAGCAAGCGCTACAGCTCCTTCTCGCCACGTACTGCTCCCATTTCCGTGACGGTTCGTTGCCGGCGGAGCTTCTACATGGCCGGCGCCACCGCACGCTGCTTCAGTTGCTGCACCCACCACAGAACACGGCGCCTCCCACGCTACGCAAGTATCGCTTTGCAGCTAATGAGTATACTCTATTCACATCAGACACGGATGAGAGAACAGATCGTTCGAAATGTGGGCTCCTGAATGCATTTAATTCGAGGTCCTGATATCTTACTGCGCCGCCGTCAGAACGAGATTCTTGCTAGTCGATTGTGAGACTCTTCCGCAGATTTTCTTCCGCAGATTTTCTGTTCCCAGATTCGCGTCCTACCGTGATACTGTGGGTGGCAAGAAACCGATGGAGCTGGACCGACGAACACGCCAATGGAACGACACCTCCAGGAAGACAGCGTTGAGCGCCCCATGTCAACGCTGACCTAACAGGCCACCCATCGGTCGGCCCCAGTTCGGTCGCAGACTTAGGGAGCATTAGCACTGAGTAATAGGAAGACGATTCTATCAGTAGTAATAATGTATGAATGTAATTTCATGTATGAGGCACGGCAAGCACAGGAAGCCATCTCACAACGAAAAGAGTTCGGTTTTATTTATTTCCTCTTTAGAAATAAAAAGTTCTACTAATTGAAAACTATTACGTACAGACTATTTTAGATTCTTGCCACCGGCCATCGCAACTTCTCTCCTTTTTTTTATGGGTGCTGGCCCCACAGAAGGTGATACAACAGTCAGTAAGACAAAACTGATTATTTTAGAAACTCCTCAAAGGCATGAACTGACGGTTTTATGCAACGCTCATGTCATGAATGAAAAACACAATACTTTCATTAATCAAACCACGGATTTAGTTTAAAGTCGTTTTTCCCCAAAAGTATCCCAGATTAGTCTGAAGTCTACAAAGAGACCATATGTTTCTCAAAGATTAAAGACAACCAGTACAATTAATAGGAAACAGTACCTACCAGTCACAAACAGGTCTGATGTTGATGGTATTCCATAATATCGCAGGCACTAACACAGAATATTATGCAAATGCGTTATGAGAGAAAGATAGGCACGTCAGGTGACACAATGAAGACAATCTATGATATAGCGAAGGAGAAATGTAATATAGCCGCATACGAAGTGGACGAGATAGCATTAAGATTAGAGGATGCTTTCGTGACGAATGTGAACAGTGTTGCGAAACTCATTAACAAGAGTCTCATGAATGTTGCTGAACAAATGGGATTGTCAGGTTCAGTAGGCTCTACCACGGAATACCTTAACCCAGCCACTATTAAAAAGAGTAGGAACCTCAGTATAAAACTAATGTCCAACACAAAAGCTTTAAAGTCAAAAAATTTTTATAGTGGAAATAACATATCAACAGAGTTATCTAAAGAGTGTTGTTTAGAGTTTAGTAACATACAAAATTATTTGTGTAGCCAGTTATTTATCAGTGGAACTTTTCCCAAACGGCCGAAATAAGCTGAAGCTGAAGACTTGAGGTCCAGAAATACTGCCAAACTTCTATCCAATTTTCTTTTCTCGCCATTATCAAAAATTATAGTTAAAGAATTATACGGTTCACTACTTGTTCATTCGGCAATAAATAATTTACACACACAGCGATAATGTACTTTGTTCTTTAGCTGTATATTATAGGCTACTGGTATATTTTGTGATGGGTCGGATCTATCTGACTGTGTAGATGATTATATTTCACGTAACCTAAAATATTATGGTGTAACAACAAACGCTGCAAAATGATTCAAGTCTTTAAATGCGAATATTTTAGGTTAGGCTTTACCGTTACTGATGCCAATCACCGTTTATTTATCTCCACGACGAATTTCAAAGGTTTAAACCTCCATATCAGGCGGATTTACATTTGTTAGTATGACATACACCAAAGAGCCAAAGAAACTAGTACACCTGCCTATTATCGTGTAGGGCCCCCTCGAGCACGCAGAAGTGCCTCAGCACGACGTGGCATGGACTCGACTAATGTCTGAAGTAGTGCTGAAGGGAACTGATACCATGAATCCTGCAGGTCTGTCCACAAATCTTCTGAACAGCACATTGCAAAGCATACCAGATTGCCCAACAATGTTCATGTCTGGGGAGTTTGGTGGTAAGCGGAAATGTTTAAACTCAGAAGAGTGTTCCTGGATCACGCCGTAGCAATCCTGGACGTATGGGGCGTCGCATTGTACTGCTGGAATTGCGCAAGCCCGTCGGAATGCTAAATGAACATGAATGGATGCAGATGATCACATAGAATACTTACGTAGGTGGCACCTGTCAGAGTCGTATCTAGATGTATCAGGGGTTCCGTATGACTCCAATTGCAGGCGTCCCATGCCACTGCAGAGCCTCCACCAGCTTCAACAGTCCCCTGCTGACATGCAGAATCTATGGATTAATGACGTTGTCTCCGTACCCGAACACGTCCATCCGCTCGATACAATTTGAAACGATACTAGACCGACCAGGCAACATGCTTCCAGTCATCAACAATCCAATGTCGGTGTTTACGACACATACGAGGCGTAAAGTTGTATGTCATGCAGTCATCAAGGGTACACGAGTGGGCCTTATCTATGATATTTCGTTGCATGGTTCGCACGCTGACATGTTGATGGCCCAGCATTGAAATCTGCAGCCATTTGGCCGAGGGTTGCACTTCTGTCACACTGAACGATTCTGTCCAGTCGTCGTTGGTCCCGTTCTTGCACAATCTCTTTCCGGCGGCAGTGGTGTCGGAGGTTTTATGTTTTACCGGATTCCTCATATTCACGATACATTCGTGAAATGGTCATACGGGAAATTCTCCACTTCATCGCTACCTCGGAGATGCTGTGTCCCATCGCTCGTACGCCGACTGTAACACCACTTTCAAACTCACTTAAATCTTAATAACTGCCATTGTAGGAGCAGTAACAAATCTAACAACTGCACCAGTCCCTTGTTGTCTTATATAGGCGTTGCCGAACGCATCGCCGTATTCTGTCTGTTTACGTATCTCTCTATTTTAATACGCGTGCCTACACCAATTTCTTCAGAGCGTCATTGTATGTGTGTATTGTGTTAAAATTTTTGGAGGAACGTATAAGATACCACTTCAGAACACGGTTTTGTTCTTCTTGTGACAGAAAACTAAACGTATATCAAACGGTAAAAATAAAATAAATAAAATAGATTTACCTGCAGTGGTCACAGGTTTCTTTCACCACCGTAACGCATCACATGCATACTGTCATATTTTGTAAACAAAAATTGCGTCTGAAGACTATTAGGTACAAGGATCAAATCACAAAAGAGGACAATTATCAGAAAGTACAAAGAGTATACAGCATAACATCATTATTACAGAATAAGTTTGAAAGGTTTTTAAAGATCTTTTTTTCGAGGTGCTGAGCACATGAGTTCGAGCAAATATTTGAAATGATATATAAATCCGATTTTGTCAAGCTTAAACTTCATACTTGTTTATATAACCCGGTGACATAATGAAAAATTTAAGAGCAATAATTATTTTGGCTACAGTGGTAAAATTATACATAAATAACAATTTTTGTTGGTATTCTCAGATAGGATTGAAAGGCTAGAGGCAGGGAGAGAGGAAGAGAAACAGAGAGAGAGAGGGTAGAAAGAGTGATTGGATGAGAAGAAACTTTCCAAATCGAGGGGTTCTTAAGATTGTATCTGTTACACGCAATAATTGTGTGGAGGCACACATTTTCTCTTAGATGGCCAACCTTTTCAAACAACCCTCACACCATATCCAGTCACTGTAATAAATATACATTCACACAGATACAGCTTATAACAAGAGTAGGAAACATGACAGAAAATGTAGACGAAATAAGCTCTGCCTCGGGATGAGTGACCTTGACCTTGTTACATCCTCATATGCACAGTCAGTATAAGCCACTGAGTGTTAATATGGTAACCTCGCCATACATAAGATCCACCTTCATCTTCACAGCTTCCTCAGTCTGGCTCAAATATCGAACAAACGAGGCATCTTTCGTATCGTATGCTCATGTGACACAGACCAAGAGACAACCATTGCGAATCAGTACTCACTATTCAACGTACTTTGACAGAACCACCCCTTATCCTGACAGCTGTGGAATCCTAGAAGTATAATAGAAACTTCTGAAAAATATAAATATCCACAACATGCCAGATCGTGCCTACAAATATCTTCCATAAAACTGGTTTCTATCAAAGAAGAACGTCACGCATCCAAGAAAACATCAAGTAAAATATCAAGTAAATCCTAACCATAACTGTCATAAATCATCCCATAGATCATTCTCAGCATGTGCTGAACCTCACAACATAGAAAATATCTACTCATAATCACGTGTCACAGTTTGAGACTCATAAAAAAATGCAAGTTCTTGCCCCATATATTCTCATTATATCACACATTATTCAGATAATCCAATACTGCTACATCAAAACATTCATGATAATCATATGATGAAACTAGTCGTTCATCAAATCAGATCTGACACTCAAAAGTGCCTGTCTTTCAAATCCAATTGCACCTGGAATATCCAGGTACTACCCTGGCCTGATAGTGATGAACTTTGTTTATTGTGTGAGATACAATGTGGCAAGACCGTTGGTTATATTGCCATTCTTAGGGAAGAAACTAACAAGACGTATGACTAAGGCTTCATTCATGAAAATAAATCTTTAAAACGTGGAAAAATACTCATAGGAGATCACTTGGAAGCAGCCTGGTTACACGAAGAATCTTAACTAGGACATAAGCACAAACTGTAGATATGTTACGCTGAATACCTTAACACGAGAAAATTTTGTACCTATTAAGTACCACACACACTGAGGTCTGCATCGACACTGCGCAAATTCTGTAGGTTCTAAGACTTGTATTGAACTTTTCATTGACATTGAAGTCATTAGAGACGGTCATTTAGCAACAAAAATTGATATATATTAGTGTTCAGCAAAAAATTTCGAGTTTTGAAGATTTACTCCTTCTTGGGACAGCATTAATAAAACCACTGTAAGTGTGAAGTCGCTTCTCCTTCCTAACGTTTGGTTTGCTTCCTCTTTATCTGTTCATTTTCATCGAAGTCTATGACAGGCTATGTAGCTAGTTAATCCTGTTCCTCCACTATCAGATTGACGACTAAATCGTGTTATACATTTACGGTAAATAATTCTAACTCAGATTTATGTCCCAACGTTGGTCTGACATGAACTGTGGGTCAGTGTGGCATCAACCAGCTCCTTCAAACAAACTGTTAGCTCTGTCCACAATCACTGGGCTATCCGAGCTCTACATACCACTAGCGGCCAGTTTGGCTACAGCAGTAGATTCTTGAAATGCTATTATCTCTATTGACCTTTCGTACTTCTACTCCATGTTCAAGATTTTCCAAAGCTGTCGCCTGACTAGTTACTTGCTCGTTAACCTGACTCGCTACAGCCTGACTTGGAGCAGCTTCTAGACTATTATGTAACTCAGATTGTTCCTTCCTCCACAAACATTAACCTCCTTCCAGAATGAGATTTTCACTCTGCAGCGGAGTGTGCGCTGATATGAAACTTCCTGGCAGGTCCCGAGTTCGAGTCTCGGTCGGGCACGCAGTTTTAATCTGCCAGGAAGTTTCATTAACCTCCTTGTCTGTCACCTCTTTTTAACTAAGTTTTGACAGATATAATTTTCTTATATTTCCCACCACAAGTACTATTAATCTGTTTAGCTCTACCATTTCCTTTTATTCCAGTGCAATCTGTTGTTGCAACATGGGAATTTCATCCCCTGTGAAAACTAGAAATTTTCTAAACAAACATCTAAAGAGGGATAACATAGGGACTGGAGTAACATAAACCACATTCAGCTGAATTCAGGCTTCCTTTCCACAACAAGATAATATTAGTTTCAATGCAGGTTCACACTAAAGGGTAGAGTAATATTTCAGCAGGGCATTAACAACGAACACAAGCACTAGACGATGCAAACTGTACACCTGAGACAATTCAGATTTCTGGCATTAACTTGCTCATGCGACATTTACAAACATCATTATACATATCCCTGAGCAAATAAGTCCAATGAAGTCATGAAATCCATGTATCGGAATGTATATAGTACTCTCAAGAAATTTGAAAATAGTTATAAATTCCACTCTGGCCAAATCACAGTTGCCATCATCGTGCGGGATGGGGGACGACAGGGTTAGAGGTATGTCCACTCTCCGCTCTACTAAGCTACCACTTCTCACCACTGAAAAGTACAATGATGAAACTGGCAATCTAAGTTGTGCTTACTACTCCACTGTAATTAAACTAATTGTTGCAATAGCCCACATAAAGCCAGTAATAAGTTTCGTTACAGATGCAGAAATCACCATCTGGCATCAGATAAACTCCAGATCCGTAAGAATGCTCAGTGACAAAGACACAACTCCATTATATTAGTTTTTGACTATTTTAGGCTGGGCTTCCATACAATTCGATACATTTAATGCACAGTAATATTTCGTAAAGTTACCAGAAACAAGCAATTGCACTCAGAACTTCAATATAGGTCTTAAATCAAGTGCACAGCTCGAAACATATTTATTAGAAATGTTTTCTTAACCTAAAACTAAGTTAGTACTGATTTCACAAGATCTTAAAGTGCAATCCAACGTCAGTACTATCACTCAAGAAGTTCCGCCTACCGAAACATCACTATCTAACAGAAACTTCACTTACCGATACCACTGACTTTGCTAATCCTGATAAATCCCTTGACCCGTCCACCGTTCCTAAATATTATTCTCCTACTAAACATTGAAAATCATCTTAAATCCACCTACCTGACAAAGGTTCTCTACAGAAAGTAGTGTTCTAGCAACTCACATTTGATCGTTCAGTGCAAATACAAGTTCCTTTTGCAGAAAAACCCACGAACATTTTGCTTCTCCCAATTAAACAAGCAGAAAGTATGCAAATGTCCCAGTATTGAGTTGCCACTTCAAAACAACAATCCACAACGTTAGTTTCATAAAATCAACCCAACATATTAATATATCAGCCCTCCTAGTTTGTAATTTATCTATACATAAGAAATATGGTACCACAGAAGAAGAGAACGATTGTAGTTTAGCAATAAGAGACGTAACTACACTCCGCCAAATATGAGTGGACCATTCCCCTTAGTGAGCATTCAAAAGTCTCCTCTGACAACTTGAGAACAAACATCCATACACATGTGTACCAGTTATTGTGTCAGTATTTAATAAGCAACATAGCAATAAAGATATAACTAACATAAGAAGCTGTGTAAGGATCGATTTAAGATGCATGAATGTAACAGTTATTCACTAGAGTATATTTCAAAATGGGTAAATTACCTTTCATTAACACAGACCAACTGTAATGACGTTCAAACATCAAGTGGAAAAAGAAAGCGCTATCAGAGAAGCACCATATTGTAAACTACAATTTACATCGAATAAACGGGAGATATTCTGTGGGATATTTTCAAAGTATTCATTCTTCTTGTATGTACGGAATCACTGTATTTTAAAACATTATTATGTATGGTTAGTGAGTTACAATAATTGTTCCGCGAGTAGATGGACATCTACACTAGAGGCTGCAATCTTACGAATATTATTTCGAATTCAACTTACGAGAAGAAAGAAAATATATGACAATGGTAATCGTCAACTCGGCGAAATTGTATCACGCATTGTAATCCACGCAAATACATCACCAACATCAGAAACAAAAAATAGATTAAGTTTAAAAGCCTGCACATAAATGCAATGAAAGGTTGTCACTAAAAGTAAATTCATAAGTGTTCAAATAATTTAATTGTATTATAATGGTCTCCTCAGAGCAGACCTATAGTAAGATCTACAAATTTTCTTTGTGTTATTATACGCCTTACAATAGTAAACTTCATGTTTCCTTGTTTGACGCAGTGGAAATATTGGAATATGGGGGAAGACGAAACTACCAGGTGGTTATAATTAAAGTACAGCTGTTCATAGAGGAGCAGTGTGGCAGTACGGCAGGGAAACTTGGTAGATATTCCAATGCGTTTACTTGGATCTGAGTTACGTCGGGAAAAGGTTAGTTCCAGTTTTGATCAGCAGGTGGAAATCTAGGACTATCACTGCGAGAAAGACTTATAAAAACGTTTCCATATTTCGTGGAGTAGTGAACCCGTCAATGCTCCACAATTGCTAAATGAAATGGCGGCCACTGGGAGAGATCAACACACAAATGTGTGGAGTGGGAGGGCTAACCCATCAACAGCAACATCATTCACAGTTTTCATGATGACAATTCATTTTTACAAGTTTAACCAGCGAGTGCATGGACACAATTAAGAAAATTTCTTCGTGTATAAAATACATGAATGAAATGAAAATTACGCAGTAAATAAATTTTAGCTAAGAAAAATACATCACGACACACTGTAAACCAGACTTTACTAAGAATTTCAGTAAATTTTAGATTTAAGAAAGCTAGTGGCTAGCGCTTACTGAACTATCTATCAATAACAATTTATCTTTTCAAAAGAATTTGAATATTATTTACAATTTTAGAAAAAAATGTGCGCCTGGCGCTTAGCAAACTCTAGTAATAATCTTCCAATTAATAATTGTAATTAATAAACATGCTATACTGCTCTCACTAAGGCTTTAATTGACAGCCGTTCAGGTTACAATGTATTTAGGAGCAAACAGGCCAGGTCGCTCACTAATGATTAAGTAAATATCAGCAGGTTAGTGCGAAGTATTCTCCCAACTTAAACGCTGACAGGCATCAGAGCAAAGAGAGATGTGCTTAACAAAGTATCAAAGTTGTTCCTGTTTTACAGCTCCTGCCTCGAACTGTCAGCAGTCCGACAGGAGATGGCTCGGCGTTTTATAACACCGGCACGTCGGTCGGTCGGTCACTGTGAGAGCAGCGCCAGACCCGTGGCCGACCAGGGCAGTGGAAACCCCGCCCTAAGCTCTCGCCTGTTACCTGGGGGGATTTCACAAGGCCCTGGATGGACTGAACTGAAACAGACTAAAATTCTAAATGTACAAATTGTCGCACACCAGGATGAACAACTGCAAAGGGGGAATAAACCAATTCCGCTTAAGGGAAGTGAGAGTGACTTTCCTACATTGGTCTCCTTAAACACTGCTTGGCTTTGAATTCAAGTAACAAGAAACTGGGAGCTCAGCCACAAATCGGGCAGTTACCTGAACATCAATATCTGCCCCTAAACTCAAGGTAGAAAATTAGACTTACGACGGCACAGCGACCTGTCTAACAGTCACAACTATATAACATTTTGACTGTCACATGTTATACTGCTTTGGATCATAGGCTATCCCAAGCGCTGGCTCATTACGCCGGATAAAATGGTAGAATTCTTGTCCGTCAGTTCCACTTGAACTTAAAAGCAGTGCAAGATGTATTTTACTTGTAAACAGGAACTAATCGGACGAATCGTCTCACTAGATTCAGGAACTGGAATTGGCCACACAGGATGCCGAGACGTCCTGGATCGAAGTTAGCACCTGACAATTGTGGCTCCACCCAACAGTGGTATCAGTTTCCAGACACCACAAGCGGCAACATGCAGGCAGCAGCCCCGCAAACAGTGCATGGTTCCTCTCTTTGTCTCCACACATGCCACTCCTCGCAGCCACACCATGTTCCTGACTGCCTCTGCACTTCACGGTTCGGCGCCCACTCTGTATCCATTGGCCTCACTCGTTGCTGACGTACCACTCACGCCCTCTCTTGGACTTACCTCACACCATCAATCAGCCAGTTTTGCATGCAAGAATAGCTAACGAGCCCACTAGCAATATATCGAATCGAGCGCCATGGCTCATCCTTTCCCACCAAAAACTCAAGAGAGCCCGTCCGCCAATTTATCTCAAACAGAGAACAGAAAATTTAGCTCCCTCCCTTGACCTTGGAGACATGTACTCTAGAAAACTTTCCTGTAGCGATGTTACGTACCAGTAGGGTGACTGGATTAAGATTAAGAACCTAGATAACCTCACAAGGTCCTACTAAGCGAGGTGCCAATTATCAGGAATTGCGCCGTACTTTGACCCCTGGGAGAAAGATTTTGTAAACGAAACCTTATCACTACCACACACCTTAAACTTGCTTTGTCCAAGACTGTAATGGCGCGCCTGCCTCTTGGGTGAGACATTAATATTTCCTACCACTTGTGACCAGTTCTCCTGAATCAGGCTAGGTGTGATATTCTCAGGGAACAGATCGTTAACTCATCACAGATTGTACAATGGGGAGTTGAAACGATGACCAAACACCAAGGAAGTGGAGGTGGTTTTAAGGGCTACATGGTTGGCGGAATTAAACACCAAATTGAGACATGCTACTGAATAACCGCGCTTGTGGAGTAAAGGGAATGGAAAATAATTAAGGACGTCTTCAGACTGCAGTTCAGTCCCTCCATAAATGAAGGTTGTGGACAGTTCGGTACAATTGTGGAGTGAATTATCACATTACCGAAGCTAAGTCTTTTAAACTCTTGTGAGAGGAAGGGAGAAGTGTTCTCACTGACAATGGTATCGGGATTGCCCAATGTGGAATATATCTCCGACAATTGACGAATAATTAACCCAGCTGTCAGCCTACTACTGTGTACGAACCAGACAAATCTGGAGGTGTCATCAGTCACGACCAGGATATACTGACTGGCACTACCAGTACGTCGCAGGCGGCCGACATAATCAACAAAGAGTTTATCGATGGGAGAGTGTTCTCTTCAAGATTGTAAAAATCCCCTGACAGTATTAAAATTGTGTTTAGGAATTTTACAGTTATGGCACTCACCCCTCGAAACTCCACATATACCTATACAAGGTTGGCCAACTAAGAAATAACCTAAGCTTGCTAAGGATTCTACCGATTCCTAAATGTCCTCCAACCACAGACTTTCCGGGCAGCATTCTGAAAAATCACTTTGTTAAAAATTATAACAGGTTTATTGGTTAACATGGGCTGTTCTACACTCATTTCTGCAGCTGTGTTGCTATGACTTTCAAATCGTAGAATTCATCACCCGTTTTATTAATTTGTACTTGAAGCACCGTTCATTGTTTATTGTTTCTAGTATTGTAACAATTCATATTCGACGACTTATTTAGTTTTTGCCCTGTTTCCTTACTTAATATTGCACAATATGTCCAAGGAGCACGAAGACAGACGTGTTAGAGTTTCTGCACAGCATAACCAGGGTAACTGGGAGAGCTTCACTCAAAAGTAACAGCTAACTCGCCAGTTCTGGAAACTAGAGGAGACCAATTCTGACAGCTAGACTTGATTTAGTACGTTAAGCTTTGGGAGACTGGTAATAAAAAATGTTAAAACTGAAATGATTTACTTAACTAACGAAAATAACTTGCACATTTTTATAATATCGTGAACCACATTAAAATATAATGCCTTCAACGAAAGGGAAATGTGGAAGAACACCAGTGGGATTAAGTTCTGGAGGGTGGAGAGTGGTAGAGTGCAGGAAAAGACCCTGTAGAAGACCACTTTGTCAGAAAAAAGGTGGAAGGCTAGAGAGAGTGGACCACAACATGGAGTTACGGGAACTGTCAGTGAGGCACCAATGCACCGGAGGAATAGAAGATGGCCAAACACACAAAGCAGCTGACATAGCCGAATGCAGACCTTTTCCATAAAGTTTCGGGTCTGCAGCCGCAAGAATTCTCCTTGATCTTCTAATATTTAGGCTGTGTAACGCTCAGCCACCTTCAGAGTGAGCTGCAAGACTGCCGCTCCACTTTTTTTTTTTTTTTTCCTTTATTGAATTTCAATTCCCCCCGAAGGGGGCGGGCTGGCAGCAGCTTAGTATGCCGCTCTTCAGCCTACAGACTTTGTTAGAAAGATGAAGAGAATAAATAATAACAACAGGCGATAAAATCGGAGACTTAAAGAGTAACATGGCGAAAAGAAATCGTGGAACTTAAAACAAAGAACAGAGGGATGATGACGCTAAGAAAATACATACAAAGCAGACAGGTAAAACAATAGACAGACAATTAAAAAAACACAGCGACAGTCTGGTGTCTGTTCGCAAAAGACATAAAATTCACACCCAGCAACAGCATGGTTTCTGTTCGCAACACGAGAAAGACGAACAACACTGAACAGTCACTGGAACACTGCACTAAAAAGTTGGCAAATGTGACATACCACAGCCGAGAGCAGGTGGGGGGAAACTGGACAGACGATGGGAGAATAAAAAAGGGGGGGGAACCAGGAAATGAGCTGATGGAGGATGAGGACCCATAAGAGGGGTGGGAGGGCGCTGGGCAGACGTGACAGGGGTAGGCAGAGGAGGGGAATACAAAACGACTTGGGGGGGGGAGAAGGGAGGTAGGGAGAGGTTTAGTGGGGAGAAAACAGGACGGAAGGGGGGAAGAGGGAGCCCAGGGAAAGGACAGAGGAAAGGAGGGGTAGTGAGGATCAGAGTTGATAGGAAGGATAAATGGAGGGAGAGAGGGCATCATCCGGGAGGGGGAGTTGATGGAAGCCACCTTGGGAAAGGAGATGTAAGGTGTAGAGATGGAGGGTAGGGGGGACACAACGGTGAAGACGTGGCAGGGGGCGGGGATGGGAGAGGAGAGGAGCAACCAGGGGGTGATGAGGTTCAAGACGGCGGGGGTGTAGAGGATGCGGATATGTTTGTGGAATAGGAGCAGATGGGGGAAAGGAATGAGATCATAGAGGATCCGCATGGGGGATGGGAGGCGTATACGGAAGGCGAGGCAGAGTGCATGACGCTCAAAGATTTGGAGGGACTTATAGATTTGGGGGGGGGGGGGCGCTCCAGTGCTCGCTTCGTCCCTTTATACTCGTGTAACGCGCAACTGCGCATGTGGCCACAGATACAAATGCGCCAGAGACGTTGATTGGCGGCATAGGCGTGCACAATGGACGAGCTACATCTATGACACTGTAGTCGATCGGTGTTGGCATGTCCATATATCATTGTGATTTGCACTGTGACAACCTCTTTGTGAGTCAATTACACCAAGTGCCGGATTTCATGATTTATCAAGGTTGAAATCACTATCTCTAGTAATTACATTTGTCGTCAAGCGAATCTGAATTGCCTCCTTCACTATCGAGTCCCAAAAAGATGATTTAGTTGGCAAAATTTCGACGTTGTCATACAAAATACTGTGACCTATATCAATACAGTGCTCTGCCACTGTCGACTTGTTAGAGTGTACCTCCGGTGCTCTGTACATCTTTCTTGGACAGTACGAGTTGTTTGTCCAACGTAAGAAAGGCCACATTCACATCGAATTTTGTAAACTACACATGTTCAGAGCAGCAAATCATCTTTGACGGAGCCCACGACTGCAGCTGTCTTGGGTGTAGGACGAAAAATCACTTTTACTGCTGAGAATCCGACCTATTTTTGCTGAGGGGCTACCAACATGTGGCAGGAAGGCCATCGGCTTAAAGGTTTCTTCATCTTCTTCTGCTTTCTTTGTGGCCTCTTTCGGTTTCAATTTCAGTGCCTTCTGTATTTGCTGTGGCGAGTACCTGTTGTCTTCAAACACTCTTTGTAGGTGGGAAACCTCATCTTGCTTTCGTCACAAATAATATAATAATATGCGATCTATGGGTCAAAGTTCGGACAACACTCATCGTCTGTGCAGGATGTTATTGTTGTTGTTGTTGTGATCTTCAGTCCTGAGACTGGTTTGATGCAGCTCTCCATGCTACTCTATCCTGTGCAAGCTTCTTCATCTCCCAGTACCTACTGCAACCTACATCCTTCTGAATCTGCTTACTGTATTCATCTCTTGGTCTCCCCCTACGATTTTTACCCTCCACGCTGCCCTCCAATACTAAATTGGTGATCCATTGATGCCTCAGAACATGTCCTACCAACCGATTCCTTCTTCTAGTCAATTTGTGCCACAAACTTCTCTTCTCCCCAATCCTATTCAATACTTCCTCATTAGTTATGTGATCTACCCATCTAATCTTCAGCATTCTTCTGTAGCACCACATTTCGAAAGCTTCTATTCTCTTCTTGTCCAAACTATTTGGTTGCTCCTCTCCTCTCCCATCCCCGCCCCCCGCCACGTCTCCACCGTTGTGTCCCCCCTACCATCCATCTCTACACCCTACATCTTCTTTTTCCTTTACCGTCCATGTTTCACTTCCATGCATGGCTACACTCCATACAAATACTTTCAGAAATGACTTCCTGACACTTAAATCCATACTCGATGTTAACAAATTTTTCTTCTTCAGAAACGCTATCCTTGCCATTCCCAGTCTACATTTTATATCCTCTCTACTTCGACCATCATCAGTTATTTTGCTCCCCAAATAGCAAAACACCTTTACTACTTTAAGTGTCTCATTTCCTAATCTAATACCCTCAGCATCACCAGACTTAATTCGACTACATTCCATTATCCTCGTTTTGCTTTTGTTGATGTTCATCTTATATCTTCCCTTCAAGACACCATCCATTCCGTTCAACTGCTCTTCCAAGTCCTTTGCTGTCTCTGACAGAATTACAATGTCATCGGCGAACCTCAACGTTTTTATTTCTTCTCCGTGGGTGTTAATACCTACTCCGAATTTTTCTTTTGTTTCCTTTACTGCTTGCTCAATATACAGATTGAATAACATCGGGGAGAGGCTACAACCCTGTTTTACTCCCTTCCCAACCACTGCTTCCCTTCCATGCCCCTCGACTCTTATAACCGCCATCTGGTTTCTGTACAAATTGCAAATAGCCTTTCATTCCCTGTATTTTACCCTTGCCACCTTTAGAATTTGAAAGAGAGTATTCCAGTCAACATTGTCAAAAGCTTTCTCTAAGTCTACAAATGCTAGAAACGTAGGTTTGCCTTTCCCTAATCTTTCTTCTAAGATAAGTCGTAAGGTCAGTATTGCCTCACGTGTTCCAGTATTTCTACGGAATCCAAACTGATCACCCCCGAGGTCGGCTTCTACTAGTCTTTCCATTCGTCTGTAAAGAATTCGTGTTAGTATTTTGCAGCTGTGGCTTATTAAACTGATTGTTCGGTAATTTTCACATCTGTCAACACCTACTTTCTTTGGGATTGGAATTATTATATTCCTCTTGAAGTCTGAGGGTATTTCGCCTGTTTCATACATCTTGCTCACCAGATGGTAGAGTTTTGTCAGGACTGGCTCTCCCAAGGCCGTCAGTAGTTCTAATAGAATGTTGTCTACTCCTGGGGCCTTGTTTCGACTCAGGTCTTTCAGTGCTCTGTCAAACTCTTCACGCAGTATCGTATCTCCCATTTCATCTTCATCTACATCCTCTTCCATTTCCATAATATTGTCCTCAAGTGCATTGCCCTTGTATAGAACCTCTATATACTTCTTGCACCTCTCTGCTTTCCCTTCTTTGCTTAGAACTGGGTTTCCATCTGAGCTCTTGATGTTCATACAAGTGGTTCTCTTATCTCCAAAGGTCTCTTTAATTTTCCTGTAGGCAGTATCTATCTTACCTCTAGTGAGATAAGCCTCTACATCCTTACATTTGTCCTCTAGCCATCCCTGCTTAGCCATTTTGCACTTCCTGTTGATCTCATTTTTGAGAAGTTTGTATTCCTTTTTGCCTGCTTCATTTACTGCATTTTCATATTTTCTCCTTTCATCTATTAAATTCAATATTTCTTATGTTACCCAAGGATTTCTACTAGCCCTCGTCTTTTTACCTATTTGATCCTCTGCTGCCTTCACTATTTCATCCCTCAAAGCTAGCCATTCTTCTTCTACTGTATTTCTTTCCCCCATTCCTGTCAATGGTTCCCTTATGCTCTCCCTGAAACTCTGTACAACCTCTGGTTCTTTCAGTTTATCCAGGTCCCATCTCCTTAAATTCCCACCTTTTTGCAGTTTCTTCAGTTTTAATCTACAGGTCATAACCAATAGATTGTGGTCAGAGTCCACATCTGCCCCTGGAAATGTCTTACAATTTAAAACCTGGTTCCTAAATCTCTGTCTTACAATTATATAATCTATGTGATACCTTTTAGTATCTCCACGTTTCTTCCATGTATACAACCTTCTATCATGATTCTTAAACCAAGTGTTAGCTATGATTAAGTTGTGCTCTGTGCAAAATTTTACCAGGCGGCTTCCTCTTTCATTTCTTAGCCCCAATCCATATTCACCTACTACGTTTCCTACTCTCCCTTTTCCTACACTCGAATTCCAGTCACCCATGACTATTAAATTTTCGTCTCCCTTCACTATCTGAATAATTTCTTTTATTTCTTCGTCACCTGCAGAGCTAGTTGGCATATAAACTTGTACTACTGTAGTAGGTGTGGGCTTCGTATCTATCTTGGCCACAATAATGAGTTCACTATGCTGTTTGTAGTAGCTTACCCGCATTCCTATTTTCCTATTCATTATTAAACCTACTCCTGCATTACCCTTATTTGACTTTGTGTTTATAACCCTGTAGTCACCTGACCAGAAGTCTTGTTCCTCCTGCCACCGAACTTCACTAATTCCCACTATATCTAACTTTAACCTATCCATTTCCCTTTTTAAATTTTCTAACCTACCTGCCCGATTAAGGGATCTGACATTCCACACTCCGATCCGTAGATCGCCAGTTTTCTTTCTCCTGATAACGACATCCTTTTGAGTAGTCCCCGCCCGGAGATCTGATTGGGGGACTATTTTACCTCCGGAATATTTTACCCAAGAGGACGCCTTCATCATTTAATCATACAGTAAAGCTGCATGCCCTCGGGAAAAATTTACGGCCGTAGTTTCCCCTTGCTTTCAGCCATTCGCAGTACCAGCACAGCAAGGCCGTTTTGGTTATTGTTACAAGGCCAGATCAGTCAATCATCCAGACTGTTGCCCTTGCAACCGCTGAAAAGGCTGCTGCGCCTCTTCAGGAACCACACGTTTGTCTGGCCTCTCAACAGATACCCCTCCGTTGTGGTTGCACCTACGGTACGGCTATCTGTATCGCTGAGGCACGTAAGCCTCCCCACCAACGGCAAGGTCTGTGGTTCATGGGGGGATGTGCAGGATGGTGGCAGCTATTTGCACGTAAATACAAATCAGTGTGCGTCGGCTTCCGATACACTTCGTGTCCCAAAGTACCATCATCTCTGCGCCGAACCAGAACATCCAAGAATGGAAGGCATCCCTCCTTTTCTATTCCCATTGTGAACTTTATTTGATCGTGGAGGGAGTTCAGATGTCTTAAGAAGTCTTGCAAGTTATCTTCACCATGGGGCCAAACTACAAACGTCCAACATGCCTCCAGAATACCATGGGTTTCAAGTCAGCAGATTCAAGCACCTTCTCCTCGAAGTCTTCCATAAATAAATTGGCCACCAGGGGGGATAAGGGACTACCAATGGTGACTCCGTCCGTCTGTTCAAAAAATTCGTTGTTAAATAAGATGTATGTAGAGATCAGAACATGTTTGAATAAAGCTGAAATCTTTTTTCCGATACTTCTTTCAATAAGTTGTAGAGATTCTGGAAGGGGAACCTTTTTGAATAAAGACACCACATCGAAACTAACTAATAAATCAGAAGGGTTTGGTTTCAATGATTTGAGTTTACTAATGAAATCAGCTGAGTTTGTTATGTGGTGAGCACATTATCCCACAAGAGGCCTCAACAACGATGCCAGGTGTTTGGCCACGTCATAGGTTGGAGAGCCTATGTTACTCACTATGAGGCAGAGAGGAACATCTTTCTTGTGGACCTTTGGTAGTCCATAAAATCTAGGAGGCACTGCACCACTTGGTTTCAATCTCCGGGAAACCTCTGGTGGGAAGGGAGAATCATTCAGAAGCGAAGCAGTTTTCTTCGCCACTCAATTCGTGGGATCCCTGATGACCTCCCGGTAGATGCTTTCACTCAATAATTGTACATTTTATCATGGTATTCGTCCCGAGACAATAAAACAGTAGCATTACCTTTATACGCTGGGAGTACCACCGTCTGAGTATCCTGGCGAAGCTTACGTAGTGCAGCCCTCACTGCCACAGATACATTGCTCCTTTGTGGGCGAGCCTTCATAATTGCGCGGCATGTTTCATGCCTTATTTCCTCTGCTGAATCCGAGGGAAGTGGCCGAACCACTACTTCAGTGGCGCTCATAAAAGAAGGTAATGGCAGGACCTGAGGCGTGGGTGCAAAATTCAGTCCCCCACTCAAGACCATCATCGTAGTATCGTCCAAATCTCTACCTATCATATTAATGACAGGGCGTCGAATAACAGTTTCTCGCTGCGATGTCGTCTTCAGTCGACTAAATTTTGCAGTCTGTCTGGACGTGGCCACCTCACGAATCCAGTCTGATTTGGCCCAAGTTGTACCATCAGTCCAATTCCAGGAGTCATAGGGTATCACCACGGACATCTTCAGGTAATGTCGATAAAGTTCTTCAGAAACCAGGTCTAATTTTCGGCGAGTAAAGTGGATCCTCTCCTTAACAAAAGCAGAACCAGCTTTGGTTAAAATTTTATTCATAGACATCCATTTTATAAAATGTAGTAATCTGGCAAACTTCGGAATTATGCCCTTTTTCACAGCACCTTAGTAGGAAACTTAAGGAGCTCAGTAATCTTCCTCTCAAGTGTCGAAGCTTATCCAATCGCCGAACACATAAAACCATCTCCTCCCCACTGAGGTACCTGACGTCAATCTTCAGGTTTTGGCGGCACAAAGACTGTTCCATTAAGTTTCGGGTTCAGCCGCAAGAATGCTCCTTCTTCTTCTAATATTTCGGCTGTATAACATTCAGCCATCTTCAGAGTGAGCCACAAGACTGCCGCTCCAGTTTTTTTTTTTTTCTTTATTGTTATTTTAAACCTGTACAACAGGCAGGCTGTCAGCAGCATTCTACGCTGCTCTTCAGCCAGAGGATATACAATGAGAAAAAAACACAGAGAAGACACATAAGTTACAGAATGGTGGGCAATAAAACAGGAGACACATAAAGACAGACACGGAGCCGTTCACACTCGACGATAATCCACACTGTAAACTGTTGATACGACGCACAAACACTGAAGAAGACGATGGCACTGGCGAACGATGGAGTGTGACGGTGAACACTGAACACTAAACATGATGGCACACACGAGACACTGATGGCGGTGATCTCCGGCGCGCGAATGTCCACTTAGCATGTGCGAGTCCGGGGACCTGCCAAGAGGGGAACAGGGGTGAGGTGGGGGAGAGGGGAGAACAAGGATGCCAATGGCTGATGACACGGGGGCAGGAGGAGAGGGACAGGAGAGGGGAAGCCCGGGGGAGGAGTGGGGAGAAATGGAGGAGGGAGGTAAGAGGGAGAGAAGGGAGGGAGGGTGCCCAGAGGAGCAAGCGCAGGAGGAATGTGGGAGGATCAAAGTTGGTAGGAGGGGTAGATGTCTTGGATTATCTGGAGGTGGGGAGTCCAGGAGAGGCGACGGTCGAGGGTGACGCCAAGGTACTTAAGGGTGGGAGTGAGGGTGATAGGACGGCCATAGATGGTGAGATAGAAATCAAGGAGGCGGAAGGAAGGGGTGGTTTTGCCTACAATGATCGCCTGGGTTTTGGAGGGATTGACCTTGAGCAACCACTGGTTGCACCAAGCGGTGAACTGGGCTAGATGGGAGAAGGTGTTGGGAGCGCTGCAGGGTGGGGGCAAGGGCAAGGAAGGCGGTGTCATCGGCAAACTGGAGAAGGTGGACGGGGGGGTGACGGCGGCAGCATGTCCGCCGTGTACAAAAGGTACAGAAGGGGGGAGAGGACGGAGCCTTGGGGCACACTGACGGAGGGGAAAAAGGTGTAGGAATCTGTGTTATGGATGGTGACATAGGAAGGACGGCGGTAGAGAAAGGAGCCGATCAGACGGACATAGTTAATGGGAAGGGCGAAGGTTTGGAGCTTGAAGAGGAGACCGGAATGCCATACGCGGTCATAGGCACGTTCGAGGTCCAGGGAGTGGAAGATTGCGGAGCGACGGGAATTAAGCTGGTCGGAAAGGAGATGAGTGAGGTGAAGGAGAAGGTCGTTGGAAGAGAAGGAAGGCCGAAAACCACACTGGGTAACGGGAAGGAGACGGTGCTGATGGAGATGCTGGTGGATGCGTCAGGTGAGGATAGATTCCAGGACCTTGCTGAAGACCGAGGTAAGGCTGATGGGACGGTAGGAGGAGACGGCGGACGGCGGTTTGCCAGGTATAAGGAACATGAGGATACGGGAGGTTTTCCACAGGTCGGGGTAGTAACCGGTGGACAGGACTACATTGTAGAGCCTGGCCAGGGTGGAGAGGAAAGAGACAGGAGCTTCACGAAGGTGACGATAGGTGACACGATCGTGACCAGGAGCGGTGTTGCGTTTTGTGCGGAGTGTAGCAATGAGATCCTGTGTAGTGATAGGGGCATTGAGTTCCGTGTGTGCAATGTTGTCCAATTACTGGAAACCAGGAGCGAGGGGAGGGACAGAGGTGTCAGTTCGATCGCAGATATCCGGGAAGAGGGAGTAATCGAACTGGGGATCATCGGGGATGGAAAACACATCGGACAGGTAGGAGGCAAAGTGATTGGCCTTACTAAGGGCGTCAGGGAAGGGGTGATCATCATGGAGAAGAGGATAGTAGGGGGAGGGCTTAGTTCCGGTAAGGCGACGGAAGGCTGACCAGGACTTGGACGAGTTGATAGGTAGGGTAGCAGCCGCTCCAGTGCTCGCTTCGTCCCTTTATACTCGTGTAACGCGCAAATGCCACAGATGCAAATGCGCCAGAGACGTTGTTTGGCGGCAGAAGTGTGCACAGTGCACGAGTTACATCTGTGTCACCGTAGTCGATCTGTGTTGGCATGTCGATATATCGTCAACATATCTATTCATGTACTTAAAAGTAAGTAACAGGAAATACTGGTTTTCTTAACAGTTCCACCAGTAAGCATTTATTTCAGTCAGTAAAATTATTATTCACCTTAATTCGTACTGTTAACTTCCCTATTAGGTTAGCTGATTGCGCAGGATAGCCGGGCGGCATAAGGAGCCTTGTCACGGTTCGTGCAGCTCCCCCCCGTCAGAGGTTCGAGTCCTCCCTCTGGCATGGGTGTCTGTGTTGTCCTTAGCGTAAGTTAAAGTTAGATTAAGTAGTGCGTAAGCCTAGGGACCGATGACCTCAGCACTTTGGTCTCATAGTCCTTACCACAAATTTCCAAAATTTTAGCTGATTACGGAAAAGCAGCCATAGGTAATATCTTTAGACAAACCTCTAATGAACAAGAGGTATATTAGAAAATGAAACAGTCAGTGGCTTCTTAACAACGAAAACTGAGACAGGACAACCTTCAGGTGCAATTGTCTAATTATAAGAATTCTGAAAACTGTTGGTAAACTTCCCTTTGCGCTTTGAACATTGAATTTCACCAGTATCATGCTTCTTTGATAACCTGTCATGGGACACATACGTGCCAGCGTTAGTGAAGATGTCAAGAAGCGAACAGTTATATCTCTGTGACTTCAGATACACCAATTCGACGGTAGAGATCACTTTCATCGCAATCGTTTCCAAATACAGCGCCAATAATTTACGAGAGTGACACCTTTGGCGTGTGGGAACATGGTCGAGAAGCTCTGATTCAGTTACCGGTCCGTCTGAACCAACATCCGTGAATACTTGCAGTTCGCGTTGGAGCTAGAACATAACGGAAGTCTTCCATTTTTTTGGACGTTGTAATAAGAAGGCATGCAGACGGTGTCCTAGGACATAACGTCTATGGAAGAAAGAACCACTCACATCCGTAGCGTCGTGCAGCGAGCTGTCACCAGCCGGCGCAGCGGTACACCGTTCTGACGACTCCAGTACACAGCGAGCGAGCCATTTGTGATGAAGACAGCCTCATAGCCGAGATACACACCTTACAGCTGTGTAGCCAAAATGTGTACAGAGAAGCGCATATTAGACATACACTGAAGGAAAGGAATGATGCAGCTATCTTCAAATAAGAGACAGAGAGAGAGAGGAACACAAACTCGCTTCTGTCCTCTATACTGGGTATCCTTCAGGCAAAACTGCGAGAATCGTCGGAAACAACATCAAGGCCTTTGTTCGATCCTTACGAGAAACGAAAAATACGCTTGGCTCGATAAAGGACAACTAGAACTGCAAATACACGGTGTATACTGCACTTCCCTTGCGAATGCGGCTACCAACACTCTGGGCAAACACAGGGCAGCATCTCGCAACGCTGGATGGAACACATTAGATTCGTACATCAGGGACATAGTGGCAGCAAACAGCCTCAGCGAGGGACATACTTCGGAATTTGAGAAAACAGAAACACTGTGTCTACTTGGTGGCTATCGAGCTAGGGCTATCAGCGGAGTTTGGCGTGGAGCCCTGCTCCAGCAGCCCCACGCCTCCAATATAGGCAGCAGTTGACGCTGGTCCACGCCCCCCGACGCATGATGAGTCACCAGGGACCCTACCCCCCCCCCCCCACCCCCTCCCTTTGTACGCCATGGGCCTGCGGACAGGCAGCCGCCGCTCATGTATATACACTAATCGAAAAGAAAAACAAAGAAAATTGCTGTTAGTACTTTGAGATCTTTTGCACAAGAGTAAACTTTGCTGGTTGTTACAGTTCCACTATCAGTGAAAAATACACCAAACAATTCATAACAGACTACACGAGAATCAGTTTAGGTAAAGATGGCAGATTGAACTTACATGAAAAAAAGCGGCTGCACTTTACCGAATACCACAGGCATCGGTCGTTAAGGCATTGGAGTAAAGTGCTGCTTTGCGACGAAAGTAGAGTGAACTTCCGTGGAAACGATGGTCGTATCGGGGTATGGAGAACTCGTGAGGGGCCGGCCGCTGTGGCCCAGCGGTTCTAGGCGCTTCAGTCCGGAACCGCGCCGCTGCTACGTTTGCAGCTTCGAATCCTGCCTCGGGCATGGATGTGTGTGGTGTCCTTAGGTTAATTAGGTTTAATGTAGTTCTATGTCTATGGGACTGATGACCTCAGACGTTGAGTCCCATAGTGCTTGGAGCCATTTGAACCATTTCTGAACTCGTGGGAGACATAATAAGGAAGCTGCAGTGTCTCCAACAGTCAAGTTTTGGAGAATACGCTGTAACGCTGTGGGAAGTAATTACAGTGTACACTGGAAAAGAACTGGTCATGGTTCACAGAAGGAATAACACACGTCTAATAGGGGAGAGGTACATCAACGAAATGTTTGATCCTAATTTACAACCTTCGACACAAGATGTTTGGTAAAGATTTCTTCTAATGCACGACATCACGACAACGCTCACGACCATGTTGCAACCCCAGAGCAAAATTTTATTCGGCGACACAATATCAGTGTTCTAGAGTGGCCAGCATGTAGTCCCGACGTAAACTACATAGCACAAGGATGGGATTTTCTGAAGAGAAGACTCAGGACGTGTGCAGATCCTCCGGAAACGGTGCAGCATTTGGAGGGAGCCTTACTAGAGGAGTGGCGAGAAACACCACAGGATTTCATTCGAAAGCTGATTCGAGATATGCCGAGACGCTATGCTGCCATTATTGAGAAAGAGAGGGCAACACGGGCTACCAGTGTGCATCAAGTGCAACAAAACTTTTTTTTAACAATAGTATTATAAGCAAAGATAGACACAACAAAAAGACTCTCACAAGTAAAGCTTTCTGCCATTAAGGTGTGCGTCAACACTAGACACAAACACACACACACACACACACACACACACACACACACACACGAGCGCGCAAAGGTAAGTCACACACACAACTGTAGTCTCACGCAACTGAAACCACATTTTCCTTATGTGCAGTAAGATCCACTTCACTTTTGTGCTTCTTCACAGTTTTCTAAACAAAAAAGGAAGGAAAGCAGGTCGCTACTCTGTATTCATTTCCTTGTGAAAAGACGTCGACTGTTCTGTAAACTAACCTTTTATTTGCAAAATCTAATATGCTGATTTGTAAGGCACACCCGCACGATCTCGACGCTTCGCCAGAAGCTGATGACAATGGCACTCATCGAAACGTCGTGGAAATTCGGCGTAGCCACGAGGACTGAAACTCGAGAAGATTTCATCAGTACCAGTAACTTTCAGCAACTAGCATGGCACATTTGAAAGGCGGAGAGGGAAAAATTACAAATACGTATTGTTATTCTTATCCAAGTCCTTGACACCAGTAACCTACTTCTGTGATATAAAAAGGATTGGTAGATACACACAAAAATAAAAGCTGTCATGAATATGCAAAAAACTACTCAAAAACTTGAGTTTAAAATACCGTTACGTCTTTTTCAAGCTGGTATTGAACTGTTCACTACAGCAGTAACGCTTACCGTGATGTAGAGTTCTAAGAATCTGTGGTGTAGCATACTATCACGTACTGTGCTTTCTGGCTTTTGGATGTGAATAACTGCTTGTCAGAGGAACAACTCAATCAGCTAAACCAATTTATTCCTGTAAGAAGTAATTTATCTTATTCCTCCAGAACATCTTCGTTTCTAAATACACTCCTGGAAATGGAAAAAAGAACACATTGACACCGGTGTGTCAGACCCACCATACTTGCTCCGGACACTGCGAGAGGGCTGTACAAGCAATGATCACACGCACGACACAGCGGACACACCAGGAACCGCGGTGTTGGCCGTCGAATGGCGCTAGCTGCGCAGCATTTGTGCACCGCCGGCGTCAGTGTCAGCCAGTTGGCCGTGGCATACGGAGCTCCATCGCAGTCTTTAACACTGGTAGCATGCCGCGACAGCGTGGACGTGAACCGTGTCTGCAGTTGACGGACTTTGAGTGAGGGCGTATAGTGGGCATGCGGGAGGCCGGGTGGACGTACCGCCGAATTGCTCAACACGTGGGGCGTGAGGTCTCCACAGTACATCGATGTTGTCGCCAGTGGTCGGCGGAAGGTGCACGTGCCCGTCGACCTGGGACCGGACCGCAGCGACGCACGGATGCACGCCAAGACCGTAGGATCCTACGCAGTGCCGTAGGGGACCGCACCGCCACTTCCCAGCAAATTAGGGACACTGGTGCTCCTGGGGTATCGGCGAGGACCATTCGCAACCGTCTCCATGAAGCTGGGCTACGGTCCCGCACACCGTTAGGCCGTCTTCCGCTCACGCCCCAACATCGTGCAGCCCGCCTCCAGTGGTGTCGCGACAGGCGTGATTGAAGGTACGAATGGAGACGTGTCGTCTTCAGCGATGAGAGTCGCTTCTGCCTTGGTGCCAATGATGGTCGTATGCGTGTTTGGCGCCGTGCAGGTGAGCGCCATAATCAGGACTGCATACGACCGAGGCACACAGGACCAACACCCGGCATCATGGTGTGGGGAGCGATCTCCTACACTGGCCGTACACCACTGGTGATCGTCGAGGGGACACTGAATAGTGCACGGTACATCCAAACCGTCATCGAACCCATCGTTCTACCATTCCTAAACCGGCAAGGGAACTTGCTGTTCCAACAGGACAATGCACGTCCGCATGTATCCTGTGCCACCCAACGTGCTCTAGAAGGTGTAAGTCAACTACCCTGGCCAGCAAGATCTCCGGATCTGTCCCCCATTGAGCATGTTTGGGACTGGATGAAGCGTCGTCTCACGCGGTCTGCACGTCCAGCACGAACGCTGGTCCAACTGAGGCGCCAGGTGGAAATGGCATGGCAAGCCGTTCCACAGGACTACATCCAGCATCTCTACGATCGTCTCCATGGGAGAATAGCAGCCTGCATTGCTGCGAAAGGTGGATATACACTGTACTAGTGCCGACATTGTGCATGCTCTGTTGCCTGTGTCTATGTGCCTGTGGTTCTGTCAGTGTGATCATGTGATGTATCTGACCCCAGGAATGTGTCAATAAAGTTTCCCCTTCCTGGGACAATGAATTCACGGTGTTCTTATTTCAATTTCCAGGAGTGTAGTTTTCGTTTTCGTTTCTTTACAAGTAATCCTCCCTACCCCTCCCTCCCCCCTCCGCCAACGCCTTGTACCCGCCAACACCGATTGGTAAAGGAGTATGTTTCTTGAGTATAAAACAACATCAACGTCTGATTATTGTTTTAAATGAGTTAATACTTGCCTTATTGTACGTAATCTTTAATGCAACAATATTCTTCTTAGTGAGTATGACATTCCAGTACTTTCAATTTTTAACATCGCTCCAAAATTCTATGAAATGTTGCTATCAGTTGTTTTGTTGCACTTACAAGCCGTGGCATAGGCAAACTGCATTTGGGGCCAGGTGACCTTTTGGCTGTTTTGCAACAGAGATTGGTAAAAACATGAATAATTAATAATTACATATTACTTGAGAAATTTCACATGCAATGTATGTGGTATTTTAGAGCATAGCATTTGACTAAGATAGTCAATAAATAATAACAAAAAACGTGTTGTAACAACCGTCGCTCCATTCATGTAACACAGGAAGAGATTCTCACTGTACACATTCACAGTGCTACCGGTAATTTCCTACCTGTTATTTCCCTGCCCGATGTTTCTTTTCTGATCTCAATAGTAGCTTATGTGGTACTCGATAGTCGCTAGATTATTAATTCGGAGAGTGTGAAACAGGATAAATTAAATTAATGACATCAAAGTATCTGATAAAATACTAGATACTGAAGTTCACGAACAAAAATATTGTATAGCACAGAAAACAGATGTTATCGAATGGCTTTACCCTTCGGTATTGATTCAACAGTCCTTGAAACAGCTGTTAACATGACAGCCAGCTAAAAGAATATTACCTCCTTCCTACATATCAGCTTCTGACTACTTCGTTTTTCATTCGTTAACAATTATCTTTCTCGTTCACTACTAACGTACAGTTGAATGATACTGAAAAATTCTGCGTAATTTCTCACAGTTGAGACTTACGTGTCTATCACTTCGCAGTTTTTATGGCGTATTACAACGGTCGTAGCTGCCGAGGAAGGCAGAATAAGCACTCCCAGCCAGCCAAGACAACGGACCTACGAGTTCTCGGGAAACACACTAGTGCTTTCGTAAATAATTGTATTCAGTAACAAATAATCACTACGCATGAAATTTGTAATTAAATACGCAAGGAACAGACGTACACGAATACCCAATAAAATTGCAGGAACTTGACCATGAAGGCGACATGTAACAAACGGCAAACTGACTGAAGTGCAGTGTTATGCTTTTACATGCAGATGATTAGCTTTTCAGATCAAACCCACGACACAGTTGGGAAAACGTAGGGTATAATTCATTTTTGTAAAAAGGAACTACATCGTAAGGGAATTGTGTAGTCTCCATCAAACCCGTCTAGGCCATAACAACAACCAAAACAACACTGTCCATCTGGGAGCTTTGCACATGAAGTCCACTCACAAACATCTGAAGATTAAGTCTACCTGATGTCGTGACGATTCTCTGCCGAACGGAAACAGGACTGTTAGCTTCACTCAGACATTTTCGCTTCAATGATTTCTTGTCACGGACTATGAAGTCCACAACACTAAAGCATTTGTCTTCAAACAGCGCGCCGCAGCGCCCTGGAGTGCCATGAACGACCGCCAGGGGCGCCGTAGTATTTTCACAGTGGCAAAGAAGGCAGTTGTTGGCAGTTTCATTTCTGGTATCAACCTATGTGATTTGAACGGAATTCTGCTTCAGTTGTTAGTCAGACTGCAAAGTTGAACAATCGCGTGTTACACTTAGCAGCATCGATGATTGTTGTCTTTTCAACCAGCTTTTGCTATTTTGCAACGTCTTACAAAATTGGTAATGGTGATAAGCTATGGAAAAGTTTTTACATTTGTCACGTGGAAGTAAAAAAATGAGATTTTGAGGACAACAAAGAAAGTGGTAATGAAGATATAAAACAAAAGCATACGAAATGCGGTGGTAAGTACTTAGACGGCGGTTTCAAGCCCGCTGTTGTCTACAGTGGAAAACGTCTACAGTGTGTTTTGTGTTTCAAATTACTTTCTGTTGAATGTATGCTACCACGAAAATTAAGGCGTCGTTTAGAAAGTGCTTATAAGAACATCGTGATCAGACAAAGAGAATATTTTTCTAGAAAACATTACTACATTTCCGCTTAGTGGGGTTTTGAATAGAGAATCAGCACTCGTAAAATAAAACGCTGAGAGATAGCAGTAAACGAATCAATAGCAGGGAATACAAAATTAACTGATTCAAACTGAAAAAGTCGCTACCCAACTTGTCCTTTATCCCTAAACTATTACAAGAAATATATTCAAAAATTTGTTTCAAAGCAGACTATTATTTCGAATATGTCTTTTCGTATCAAAGTAAATACAAAGGCCAATAAGGGAAGACTGGCGTTTTGGTAAAAGTAAAGTTCAAAGAAATTAAAATCGTAACGAGAACGAATAGTATTCTTCATTTAATAACTTGCAACGAAAAAGGATTGTAACTAACCTTTATTTAGACAGGGAGAGCAAGTTTACATTTTATTGAAAAGTTATTAATTATAAATGAAACGTTATTCCATTTAATTCTGGAAAGTAGAGACTGACGAAATAGATTATTACGATAAAATTACAAAAGGTTCAAGGATACTGTTGTTGCAAGGAGCTAATTATAGAGGTTACCGTTGATTGACAACGAAAGACAAACAATACTAAATTATATCTTTGCCTTGTGAACGTATTCTCTTATTTACGTAAAAATTTATAACTTTTACTCTGATTGCTTGTACATATGATTATTCGTTGATTATTTAAAAGACGAGTAACTACTAGAGGCAACGGATCTATATGACATATTCGTCACTTACTCATGGAAGCAGTCGTTTCCGGTAGCTACGTTGTTGAGAAAGTGTTTGGTTGTGTTGTCACAGTACACAGAGAACGCTTCGCTATAGGTTGTTCTTACTGGTATAGTAAATAAACCATTTCCATTCCCCGTGGACTTTCGCATCTAGTGTTTTTCAGGTGACTGACACTAGCTTTGGTGGTAGTTTATCTTTCCAGCGTGGTGGATCCTGATAGTCAGATGAGGTGTTGTAATAAACATTCAGATACTTACCACTGTCCCCTTTATACCACGAAAAGTGTTATTGTGTCCATCCTTTTGTACACAGTGATTCATAGTCAGCTGCAGTTTTAAGTTGTAGTGTGAGAAGTTGAATATCAAACATTACGTGATGTAGAGACGTTTATTTCAAATCACACTGACTACGTCGTTGAATGCAGCAACGTAGTGTTCGTACAACTTATTGTAGTATTACGAGAGTGAACTACATTATCCAACGTTGCCTCTCACCTATGTATTGGAGTACTGTTAGAGCCAGTTCATACAATATATCTCCTACGAGTGGTATCTGAAGGGTGACACAGTACGCTGTCGGATCAGCATTCCGCTCGGTACTGATTCTGTACGCCTCGTCAAGACTATTTAAATGACTGTCACCTTGAAACAAACCATCTTCCTCAGCTACGTGACCATCAGATAGATTTTCTTCTGATACATCATTAATGTATTATCTGTCTTTACCAACATACACCATCTAGGACATTTTTATCGTTCAGTGTTCCCCCTTCTTCTGCATTATTTCATGCGATAGCAGGAGCCAAGAAGGATAAAGTAAGAACACAGCCATTCCTGATGAACCGCATGTTCTCCTTGTGCTCCCTTAACATATTAGTATTATCCTAACAAAATAGTGTGCAATTACAACCGATGTACGTGTAACACGAAATTTAATACGAATAAAGTAATGTACTCGTTTTATATGGAATGTAGTAAGTGCACATCAGTGTCTAACTAGATTAGTCTTTATTTTCTTGACGCCACTACTTCACATTACTTTTCTCTTGTTTCAGTAGCCTTTCTGACAAAAATATTGTAATTATAATGTCAGCAGAAATTACTGTGAAGGACAGCAATTCTTGATCGTAACAAAAAAAATGTCTTTATCATAAACTCCTTCCGTGTTTTAAGTCTTCTTCGTTCACGTAATTTTCTCTCTTTGCATATTAACTCACACACTTTGGTTTAGATGTACTTGTTAGCCTTCTGTAAATTGTAGTAAAGGTTAGTCACCGGGTTTTAACGAAAATAATCGCGTATAACTGAAGCAGTCAGCTGAATCGTTTCATGAATGTGAAGAGCATTTGGCTTCTTAACATTCGGGCAGTGTTAAGCCCGTTTGATGTATCAATCTGTCAATAGAAGTAGCTTCTGGAAAAGGGAGGAACAAACTTCGTCTTCTTCACTCATATTTGAACTTCCCGATTTATTCTCATTTTCCGCGTATGTGCTTGTGTGTGAGTGAACGCATGCATGAGTATTTTGCAGATACATCCAGAGTGGCCATAGTTCGAAGAACCGTGTGTTTGCATTGTCAACATATGTTTGTAGGAGGAAAACGTTGATCCTGGTGAGTTTGTCTAGTGAGTGAGGTCAGTAGACTTCAGGAGTGTGGTTGGTATTCCGCACCTGCACTAACGGTGACTTTTTCCACGTGTCCAGGATGCGTTGGATTGACTGAATAGCTACAAATGGCTCAGATTTTTTTGCACGCTCCCATCCTGAGTTCCCCATTTCGGATCTGTATTTCCAAACGTTTCACCATGGTCATTTTACAGTGCAAAATTACCATCTGTTCATGAATACAATTTCTTTAAGTTGCTGAAGTTTTTTCCTCGCATTTGGGTACTGATTCTGAAAATTCTTTCACAGGTCTGACGCATTTCACTAACACTATCGACTTCCCTCTGGTCAGTGGAATAAGAATGGATTCCAGTGCAACTATTGTTCCTTTTCTGGTTGAGCATACACACAAGTGGACTGAGTGCTTCCTGTCTTTTTCTTAACATAGCTCACCATTTTCGAAAGCCAGATTGTGATAGCTTATGTGTTTATACATGTTTTGTCAATTTATTTTATTTGCGTGCTGAAAGTCTACTGACACCGAGAGATGGAGTTGAAACATTACGAGTCAAGATAGCTGCAACGGAAATTGCATAGTGTAAAGTTATCATTAAAAACGCACGCCGCGCGATTTAATTGGATAGCGTAAAGTTACCATTAAAAACGCACGTCGCGCGATTTGTGACGATTTGGTTGGTCATAATAGTAGTAACATGCTTTTGAATACAATTAAAATATAACGGCGATATCTGTTTAGTGTTATTGGAAACAATATGTAGTGAATTAATGAGTAAGGTAGCCGATCCTATAAGAAGAGGTGAAATTGGGCATATTAAGGTGTTTTGCTTTATGTCGACTAAGCCGATTATACGGCGTCATTTTTTTTTGGTTAACCCTTAGAAAGAAAAAAATAAGTAATGAAGTGCTAATTGTGCGTTGTGAAAAATATAGGGGCGAATTTTAAATAGCTACAGTGTATAATCAGACTAACAAATGGACATTCAGTTATGCGAAATAGCGGACAGCGAAGTGTGGTCATTAAATTGAGTACACCTAGAGGGCGGTCAATTCCGAGATAAGCCTATTCGCATCTCACGAGGGACGCGGTATTGAGGCCGGTTTTTTTTTTTATTATATCACGGAGAGCGGGCTTCAATTTATAAAAAGGAGAAAAGATGTATCATTATCATTGACTGTTGGTGTTAAGCAACCAAAACTGTTCATCAAAGGGTTTCGGTGAATGAGTGGTGAATGCGAAATGAAACTGTGAACGAAGTTATATTAAATAAAGCAGAAGAGACAAGACAGTTTGGTCGTATCTGTTATTATTCAATCAACCGTAACATTTCTTCTCGTTGTACGAAGCCTTTATAGACGATCGTTATGACAATTTGCTTTGAAGGGATCTCGTTACGAGTTAAGTTTTGGGGACCTGGTCAACAAGGGATAGTTCGTAGATCTTAACTACTGCAGCTATTCTGGAATCAGGTGCTAGCGTGACCGTTGTGTGTTGTCAATGGCTTAAGGTCATCATATCTCATGCTCTAAGATCGACGCGCCTTTCCTCTTGGTATAACGGTGTCTCACGGTAACAACGACAACGCCGACGGCTAAGGAGGATACGGTAGAAGTGGCGCCACAACGTGCGGCTCGATCGATCGAGGATTGCTGCATCGAGTCGAGTGTCATCCGGATTCACGAACCCTAGAGTTGGAAAATATAGTAGCAGCCAGTGAGTCTGTCCAATGAAAGAGGTATTCTTCAATAATCGCTAAAAGTGAGCGATACTACCAGGTATGATTAAAATAACTGTGTAATTATAAAAAAAAAGAAGTTGAGACTTGTGTTTTCGGTAGAGAAATATATATAAATCCATAGTGAAAATAAGTGTATGTCTTGGTAGTGAATAATCATGTTAAAACGAACGAAAAGAATACATAATAATGTGCAGTTGAGTAGAGTAATGAGTAGAGAGAGGAAAGTGAAGAGGATATGGGTGATGCATCCCATGAGCTCAATCTGGGACAGGAGACATGTACAGATAATAATACAGTTATTGATTTAGAGCCGTTAGGAGATTCAAGTACAATGATAAGTAAGGTAAGCAGCGTGGGAGAACATAAAGATCTTGAGGTTTCGGAAGTAGATCAGCAAGTTGATCCTCAAAATGGAAATATTAATCAAAAAATGTTTGATATGCTGGTATCAATAAATACTCAAATGGGTGTAATGAATGGAAGACTTGGTTCACTAGAAAAAGATAATAAGCGATTAAAAGAGGACAATCAAAAGTTAAACGAAAAATTTGAGGCCAAATTTGGTTCATTAGAAGTTAAAATGGATTCTTTGAAAAGCGAACTGAACACCTTTGACTATAAACTGGAAAATACTAAGAAAGAATTAAAGGCGGACTGGGAGACTCAATTAAATGCGAAATTTGGAGAACTAGATGTAGAGTTTTCTAACACCTTAGAAAGGTAATATAATATTTTAATGGGAAAACTTCATGACGTAGAAAAGATATATGAGGTATGAAACTTCCTGGCAGATTAAAACTGTGTGCCCGACCGAGACTCGGTCGGGCATACAGTTTTAATCTGCCAGGAAGTTTCATATCAACGCACACTCCGCTGCAGAGTGAAAATCTCATTCTGGATATATGAGGTAGTTTCGAAGAGTTATGGTGGCCTGTCCAATAGGATGGTTAAGTGTGAAAGCAGCTGTTTCATTGCTAGCGCACAGATAGAAGAGCTTTCGAAACAAATAGTTGAGTTTGAGTCCGATGCTCGTAAGGGGATTGACAAGTATTTAGTAGATCAAACTAAAAGACTTGACGAAGATCTATCTGAATGGATAGAAATAAAAGAAAATGAAATTGTAGACAAGGTTAAGACTACTATTGGATCCCAGCCAAATGAAAATATCAATGAGCACCTAAGTAGAAATGATGAATTAATTAAGCTCTTCACTAGCAAAATTCAGAAAATAAAAGAGAAAATAGTTGATGAGTTACCTAAATGGCAAAAGGAAACCAATCATAAATTGGCGGAGTTAGAACGAAAGTCATCACAAAATTTGTTGACAGAGGACGAACGTTCGGAGAATTGGTTGAAAAACAACCGAACATGTGAAAATACGAAGTGCAATTGTGGTGAAAATTTGCATTGGGAAGTTGATGATTCGGTTGGTAAAGATGATGATTCTTTTGGTCAGCGAGGATATTTGTCTTGTTTAAAGGTGGAGAACAGCATTTTTAAAAGTAGACAATTCCCAACATTCTCCACTGAAAAGAACAACCTGCATCCGAAAATCTTTATCAATAATTTCAAAAGGATATTTCCACGTAGCTGGTCAGAACACGACCGACTTCAATTTATAGTATCCAAAATTACCGGAGAAGCCGCATTATGGGCCGCTGAAGTAAGTGAAAGTTGCCATACTTGCGCTGAGTTTGAACAACTTTTTTTGGCTAAATACTGGTCGTCGAGTAAACAAGAGAAATTAAGAAAAGAGGTTTACCAACCTGAGTATTTTAACAGTAAAAGGAGTACTTTAAGGCAATATTTTGAAAAGTACATAAATAAGACACGTTATTGGAGTGATCCAATTTCTCACAAGGAAGTGATCAGAATTTTGAAGAGAAGGTTGCCCATAAATATACGTGAAAAGTTAATAAATGTTCCTGACCACGATGCAGAACAGTTCTTGTCGGTGATTGACTCTATAGATATGATTATGGAAGACGCAAGACAAATGAGTGGTAATGAAATGTCGACTCACACTCATAGTAATACGAATAATTATAATAATAATAATAATTTAACATATGATAATAATAATACCGAAAACCAGATCAAACCCGCATCACAGGAGTGTGGACAATCTTCATCCTATGGTTGCAATAAAAACAATGATTATAATAAATATAGAAGAGATACTTACTGAGCTAGAGGTAAACCTCGATATGGTGACGCGAGTGTGCATAGTAGTGATAGTAATAAGAGTAACAGGTACCCAAGTGATGATCCCAATTGTATTCGACCTTGGGAAGATAATTCGAAGCATAATGTTCATCGGCAGGATGGAACAAATGCCTCGAGTCCTCATCCAGCACAAGGAGTTATACCAATGGGCGAAGGAGCCTCCAATGTGCGACGAGGTGAATACCATAACTCGGATCATACTGTACGGATTGTGGAAGTTCATGAACCCCCACCGATGACTCAACGAGATAGATTAAACTAATACCAGTCACCAAATGCCTTCCTAGGATGACTGGAAAGGAGAAGGAAGACAGGCATCCATTTGAACTGAATTAAGGTACAATAATGATCAGGATATAAGGAATGAATTAATTGAAGAAAAACCTGAAGTTTCTAATAAATGTGGACAAATTTTACAGGCAATAATTCCAACAAGTATAAATAATGTTGATGTTGAAATATTAATTGATACTGGAGCAACTATTAGTGTCATGACGCTGGACTGTTTAAAACAGATAAGCCGAGGGGTAAAAATACCCACTTTTCCTATCACAGGATGTACCGTGTCTGGCGCGTCCAGCGCAAAAATGCAAAAAGTTGTGAAACAGGTACGTGTCGACGTTACAATACGGGGGGGCTCAAATAGAAACTACATTCCTGGTTCTTCCTAAAATGACAGTACCATGTGTCTGGGGTTTGGATTTTTTATGTGAGACCGGTGCAATCATTAATTTAGAGAAAGGTGAATGTATATTTAATTCCAATGGTAATGTTTTGACAGCCACACTGAGAAAGGGCCGAGTAATTCCAAATCAGTTGTGTATGAATCTAATGGTAAACTATGTCAGTATTGATGATGAAAATGTGTATGATATATGCCTTATTGAATGTTCTGAAGAAATGATTGATAAAATGTCATTGCAGGAAAAGGTGTTAGAATCAGATTATTTATCTGTTATCCAAAGGGACGAACTGTACTACTTGTTGGATGCATATCAGTCGATTTTTAGTAAACGTCCAGGTATAATAAAAGACTTTGAATTCCATATAAAGAAGTATGCACATAAACCCTTTTGTCATACTTCCTATTCTATCCCATGGACAAAGAAAGAAGTAGTCAGAAAGGAAATCAATAAAATGTTAGAATGGGGTATTATTGAGCCCTCAGATTCCGAATATTGTAACCCTCTTGTGGTGGTAATTAAACCCAATGGTGACATCAGATTGGTGTTGGATGCCAGAGAGATCAATAAGATCATTATACCTGTACAAACGCGACCGGAGAACCTACAAGAGTTAGTACAAAAGTTTTATGGTGCCCGCTTCTTAACTTCTTTGGATATGCGTAGTTCATATTGGCAAACTAGAATATCGGAAGAATCTATAAAATATACTGCATTCATTTTTCTGGGCCGAAGTTACCAGTTTACCGTCATGCCATTTGGGTTGAAAATAAGCGGTGGTGTTTTCATATCGGCATTAGATACCGTACTGGGCAGAGACCTTTTGAATGAAGTTACGTTATATGTGGATGATTTTCTAATTGCTTCTGAAACTTGGGAGGAACATTTGGACTTATTAAGAAGAGTTTTTGCGAAATTTTTGGAATACGGAGTTACTGTAAATTTGAGCCAATCCAAGTTTGCTCATAACCAATTGAAATTTCTTGGACATATAATCACTCCTGAAGGGATAAAACCAAATCCTAAAAAGATGGATGCGATTAACAGATGTGCATATCCAAAAAATAGGATGGAACTAAAGTCATTTATAGGCTTAGTTTCATTTTTTCGACGATTTTTACCCAATCAGTTAGGAAGCCAAGACTGTTTGTTACGGCTGTTAAGAAAAAAATGTCATGTGGGAGTGGAACTACGAATGCACGCAAGCTTTTGATAACATTCGCAATGCTTTTACTAATGCTCCACTATTACATTATCCGAGACTTGATCAAGATTTTTATATTGCTGCGGATGCTTCTGAAACAGGATTGGGTGCCACTCTTTTCCAGATGGACAATCCAGAAGATATCAGTACCATCAAAATAATTGGGTTTGTCAGCAGAACACTCTCTAGCTGTGAACATGCATATTGTACCACTGAATTGGAAGTACTGGCCGTGGTCTGGTCCCTTAGAAAGTTTCGCTATTTTGTATATGGAAAGAAGATCATTGTATTCTGTGACCACAAAGCTTTATCTTTTATTTCAACAGGAAGGATGTTCCATTCACGTTTAACCCAGTGGGCCTTGCTACTGCAAGAATATGATATTATGCTCAAATACATCAGAGGGAAAGACAACATCAAAGCCGATGCTCTTTCAAGACTACCGAAAAGAAAGAATGACGACGAGTGTGAAGAACGGACTATTGACTTTAAAGTTATGAATTTATCAAGGCAATATTGTGAGAGGCAGATTTCACAGCTATGTCGAAGTCTTCCACAACTGCAAGAAGATCATAAGTTGTGGAAAGCCATTAGGCATGCTGTTGAAAGCAAAACGCTAAGTCACTCTCAAGAACAGTATCAATTAAAATCTGGAATATCGTATCGAAAGATGGATGAAGAAGATGTTTGGAAAGTTTGTGTTCCAAATAAATATTTAGAATCACTAGTATGGTAGACTCACTTGAATTGGGGTCATTTTGGTGCCGCTAAATGTACAACCAAAATAGCACAATACTTCTATCATCCAAATTTGGGACGTATAGCTACAAATATTCTCAAGAAGTGCAAAATATGTCAGAAGGCGAAACCCATAAGCTATTGTCAGAACATAGAATTACATCCTATCATCCCACAACAACCTTTAATGTTGGTGTCATGTGATGTCTGTGGGCCATGTCCCATGACACGTGGATGGTTCAAATATGTATTGGCTTTCTATGATCTCTTTTCAAAATATGTGAAATTATATCCTTTGAAAAATCTCCACGTTCGACCCATGTCACGCAAATTTATCAACAACTATATAACTGAGCTTGGCAAACCTATAATGGTCTTGACAGACAACGCTGCTTATTATACAAGCAAAGTATGGAGAGACACTATGAAAGAACAAGGAATCCAGCACATTTACATCTCAAGATTTTACCCTTGTGGAAATCCGGTTGAGAGAATCTTCCGAGAGTTGAACCGATTTTTACGGACGTACATACCCAAACAACATTATAAATGGATCGATTGGATTTATGAATTTGAGAAAGTGTATAATGACTTACCACACTTATCGACTGGTTATTCACCTAACCAAATAGTATTTGGTGAAAGTATTGTGCCAGAATGGATGAAGAAAATACCTGTGATAGAAGAAAAGATTACCAAGAAAGAAGATATGGTGAAGAAGGTCTACGAAAACCTTAAGCATCAAGCACAATTGAGAAAAACCCGTTTTGATAAAAATGTGAAGAAAGTAGTCACATATGATGTAGGGGAAGAAATTTTATTGAGAAATCACCCAAAAGCATCAACCAGGAAAAGAATGAATAAGAAATGGCAATATTTATATACAGGTCCTTACAAAATAATGAAAATACCTCATGAAGGGAGCTACCTCCTGGCAGATTGTGATAGTGATGTAATTAAAGGCTTGTTCCCTCACGTAGACCTGAAGAAGTATTATCAATAATGAGCAAAATATAGATTCAAGAAACACTGAATGATACCAAGACTACACTCAGTGGACTAAATAAAAGTACCAGTGGATAAATACGTACTTATACTAACTTACAAAGAAAATTAAAGAATGTACCGACGATTTCCATGAGATACCTTCTTGGTATCAGCAACAATGTCGACGCTGAAATACGATTTATCCTCTCACCGAACAGCGAGGAAGGATGATTTAAAAGTGGAATTAAGAGGAACAGAAAAGGACCAAATCCTCTCTGGTTAAACAATTGGCCTAATAAGGGTTTTGGCCTAGGATGCCAATCGTCGAACCCGGCTGTGATCCCTGCCTTGCACAGTCGGTTGAAGAACTGATGGCTTCATCCAAGAAAAATATATGGTGTGAATATGAAGTGATTAATGCGAAGTGTTTTTAAGACAATCCATAAACAAATGTGGAATTTAGGCATTTTGTCTAGGCCCATTAACTCAACTTAAATATTGTAGAATGTATGTACTGACTTGTTGAGTGAATCTGAGAGTGAGTGTATTCACCGAAACAAATACCCTCTCCTGTCACTGTACAAAAAAAGCCTGTTCTATCTGGAACCCTCTTCAAGACATCACAGTCTGGGGGGCCGTGTAACATTACGAGTCAAGATAGCTGCAACGGAAATTGAATAGCGTAAAGTTACCATTAAAAACGCACGCCGCGCGATTTGTGACGATTTGGTTGGTCATAATAGTAGTAACATGCTTTTGAATACAATTAAAATATAACGGCGATACCTGTTTAGTGTTATTGGAAATAATATGGAGTAAATTAATGAGTAAAGTAGCCGATCCTATAAGAAGAGGTGAAATTGGGCATATTAAGGTGTTTTGCTTTATGTCGACTAAGCCGATTATACGGCGTCTTTTTTTTCGTTTACTCTTAGAAAGAAAAAAAATAAGTAACGAAGTGCTAGTTGTGCGTTGTGAAAAATATAGGGGCGAATTTTAAATAGCTACAGTGTATAATCAGACTAACAAATGGACATTCAGTTACGCGAAATAGCGGACAGCGAAGTGTGGTCATTAAATTGAGTACACCTACAGGGCGGTCAATTCCGGGATAAGTCTATTCGCATCTGACGAGGGACGCGGTATTGAGACCGGTTTTTTTTTATTATATCACGGAGAGCGGGCTTCAATTTATAAAAAGGAGAAAAGATGTATCATTATCATTGACTGTTGGTGTTAAGCAACCAAAACTGTTCATCAAAGGGTTTCGGTGAATGAGTGGTGAATGCGAAATGAAACTGTGAACGAAGTTATATTAAATAAAGCAGAAGAGACAAGACAGTTTGGTCGTATCTGTTATTATTCAATCAACCGTAACATTTCTTCTCGTTGTACGAAGCCTTTATAGACGATCGTTATGACAATTTGCTTTGAAGGGATCTCGTTACGAGTTAAGTTTTGGCGACCTGGTCAACAAGGGATAGTTCGTAGATCTTAACTACTGCAGCTATTCTGGAATCAGGTGCTAGCGTGACCGTTGTGTGTTGTCAATGGCTTAAGGTCATCATATCTCATGCTCTAAGATCGACGCGCCTTTCCTCTTGGTATAACGGTGTCTCACGGTAACAACGACAACGCCGACGGCGAAGGAAGATACGGTAGAGAGTGTTATTGCTAAATTAATGAAGTCATTATTTTCATCATGGCAGCAACACCAGCAACCGTTACGAAATTGTCTCTAATGAAAATAATGAAATACGTACCTGCCCAGTTAGTGAAGGCAGCACATAGGTATATGAATACGTCTTAAAAACTGTGAAAACAGGATTTCTGAAGAAGGCTATATTATTATAACATGGTCAAGGTTTAGAATAGACATAATTAGTGCAACTGTGGGCCGTTTTTCATTCGAGATAATAAATTCATACTTTGATTTCTGAATCTCACGCTTCAGAAGTACCCAAAGTTGCTCGTCCTCGGCCCCTACTCCATTGCATTAAATGATCAGAAATATAGATGGTCGCCCAACGCCTAATAGCTCTGAAATTGAGACAGGGAGTAAACGAGTGCGAAGCTGTTCATGTTATTTACAAACTACCTGTCGTCTGCATATCAGCCTTCCCTTCTCTCACATGCCTGTCATGAAGAATACCTTTTTCATCCTAATTATCCGTTGCACGTAATAAAAATACAGCTTTTAATTATGATAATTGCTCTTACGCGTATTAATTTTGATGGTCACGTTGAGCAGCGAATGTGACAGAGGTTGTCACTAATACAAGCCTAGGCGATCCTAGAGGTCAGGATATTCTCCCAAGACAACTGTGATTCAGAAGAGGATTCCAAACGAGGAATGTCATTGAAATGTATAATCAAAATTTATTTAAAACACCTTCCTTTCAATATGCTTGGCGGAGCTCACCAGTAGACATCAATTTGTTCTTCTGTATACGAACAGCGGGCCATTAACAGCACCAGAGGGGTGCATTGCTCATTATTGACAGTGACGGACATCACAAGACGCAAACACAACATGACGTAAAAGTAAAATATAAAACTAAAATCCACATTTAAGACACTTTCGATGCACTCTGTAATGAATCATCCCAACAGTAAACAAGCTTAGTCTTTAGAATGTGTGTGCTGATAACACGTGTGGCTGATTGGTTTGTGGGATTGAAGGAACCAGACTGCTACAGTCATCGGTCCCTTTTTTCAAAACTTCAAACACCCACACAGAATAAAAACGAACAATGGAAAAGACAACAGACGACACAGGACAAGCAAGACTTAGACAGAGACGGGTAACACGTGTGGATGTACTAAACTATGCAGGATGTCCTCTGTCTGAGAGTTTTGTTCCTATTGTCGTATTTAGCCTAAAAACTGGTTCACGCAGCTCTGTACGTATATTTTTTGCTATAGTTCCATTTTAGCGCAATGAATTTCATGTGACATTTATCACTTAATAACTTCAGTCTCTGAAGTGGAAGTCTCATCGATTTGCCAACTACCTCTTGTATGACTACGAAAACTTGTCCATTATAGTCAGTGCTTTTTTTTGTAAGAAAAAGTTTGAGGGTACTCCGACATTGAATATAATGCAGTGAAAATTACTTGTAACCGAAGCATGGGATACGTCATCAACATGTCGAACTACAAAAAAATGGTATCGGACTCTTCAGTTGACTTTACAACTCAAACGAAGCAGGCGATACTGAGAAACACCCAAACAGACAAGCGAATGTGGTATCGAACACTTCAGTTTATATCACCTAAAATGAAGCATGCGATTCCCATCAACCCCCGACCATTGAAAAAAATGGTATCGTACACTTCAACTGACCTATAATAGACCTCAAATGAAACAGGTGAGTCCAATCAACCCTCCGACATACAAAACAATGCAAGGAAATCTTACCGAACACATATTTTACCCTGTAAAACACCACTAAAAGACACAATACAACAAAAACCATCCACACCTATGATCAACAACAATAGAAACTATATTACAAAAATATTTTGTAACCTGGTTTGGCTCTCGAAATGGCATAGATGATGGGTGGTATCCCATGCTTCAACTGACCCAATTTTTAATACTGCTGAAATTTTATTTCACTTTAAAACTACAGTATTACTTACATTAATAGCAATTCAACAGTTTCCAAACTGACTTTAGTTCATGGCTAGTCTTGACGCTTTCTTACTTTACTCTTGCTATCAGTAGCAAGATGTCTGCCTTTCGTGAACTAAGAGCGTACATAGTCCATAGGCTGGAACTGCATCAGTGGAGGACCAACCGACTTTATGAACATCGGCTTGCTGACTATGCAAAGATGAAATGAAGCTCTTGTTGGCGAGACGATCAGATTCATTTGGGAAAACCCACGTTCACATTCACTCGTTCAACGCAAACGTATCAAGAACAACAGAACAAAGATGAATCGCGAAGGATCATAGTAGTGGGACCGAAGAGACATCTATCGGTAGCTCGGCGTTTGAGCATACGGATATCCGTTTTGCACTACCATCGCCGACTATTAGCGGGCGAGGGCACTACATGCTCGTCGAACTGGCTGCCAGCGACTCAGTTGTCGAGAACCGTTGCCGCAGCTTCGAAATGCTTGAAACAGTCAACGACATATCTTTTCCCACCAAAAACTGCACTGGTGTCGTTCGTATTGCAATTAACAACACGATAAAATAAAATAAAAAAATTACTTTCGTGAAATAAGTCTTTGGCACTCTTCCAAGTTCTCAACATAGTAAAAAAAAAAAAAAAAATTACGCTACTGGCCATTAAAATGGCTACACCAAGAAGAAATGCAGATGATAAACTGGCATTCATTGGACACATATATTATACTAGAACTGACATGTGATTATATTTTAACGCAATTTGGATGCATAGATCCTGAGAAATCGGTACCCAGAACAACCACCTCTGGCTGTAATAAAGGCCTTGATACGGCTGGGCATTGAGTCAAACAGAGCTTGGATGGCGTGTACAGGTACAGCTGCCCATGCAGCTTCAACACGATACCATAGTTCATCAAGAGTGGTGACTGGCGTATTGTGACGAGCCAGTTGCTCGGCCACCATTGACCAGACGTTTTCAGTTGGTGAGAGATCTGCAGAATGTGCTGGCCAGGGCAGCACTCGAACATTTTCTGTATCCAGAAAGGCCCGTGCAGGACCTGCAACATGCGGTCGTGTATTATCCTGCTGAAATGTAGGGTTTCGCAGGGATCGAATGAAGGGTAGAGCCGCGGGTCGTAACACATCTGAAATGTAGGGTCCACTGTTCAAAGTGCCGTAAATGCGAACAAGAGGTGACCGAGACGTGTAACCAATGGTACCCCATAACATCATGCCGGGTGATACGCCATTATGGCGATGACGAATACACGCTTCCAATAAGCGTTCACCGCGATGTCGCCAAACACGGATGCGACCATCATGATGCTGTAAACAAAAACTGGATTCATCCGAAAAAATGAAGTTTTGCCATTCGTGCACCCAGGTTCGTCGTTGAGTACACCATCGCAGGCGCTCCTGTCTGTGATGCAGCGTCAAGGGTAACCGCAGCCATGGTCTCCGATCTGATAGTCCATGCTGCTGCAAACGTTGTCGAACTGTTCGTGCAGATGGTTTTTGTCTTGCAAACGTCCCCATCTGTTGACTCAGGGATCGAAACGTGCCTGCACGATCCGTTACAGCCATGCGGATAAGATGCCTGTCATCTCGACTGCTAGTGATACGAGGCCGTTGAGATCTAGCACAGTGTTCCGTATTACCCTCCTGAACCCACCGATTCCATATTCTGCTAACAGCCATTGGATCTCGACCAACGCGAGCAGCAATATCACGATACGATAAAACGCAATCGCGATAGGCTACAATCCGCCCTCTATCAAAGTCGGAAACGATATGGTACGCATTTCTTCTCCTTACACGTGGCATCACAGCAACGTTTCACCAGGCAACGCCGGTCAACTGCTGTATGTGTATGAGAAATCGGTTTGAAATTTTCCTCATGTCAGCACATAGTAGGTGCCGCCACAGTTGCCAACCTTGTGTGAATGCTATGAAAAGCTAATCATTTGCATATCACAGCATCTTCTTCCTGTTGGCTAAATTCCGCGTCTGTAGCACGTCATCTTCGTGGTGTAGCATTTTTAATGGCCAGTAGTGTACTTTGTTGACGAAAAAGTTTGGGGGTACGCATCCCCCAGCGTTCCCCCAGAAAAACAACACTGATCATAATCAAAAACATATATCAGTGATAAATATATTTATGTGTCGCGGTAAAGGTACACGTGATAGAGCTGGCAAAGAATGAATATTTCGAAAAACATTCTTCAGACTCCTCAGTTTTCCCAGTCTCAATAGTTTTTTGTAGGCAGATAATTTAGTGTGAAGATTCCAAAGGCCTACTGAAGCTGTCTGTTGTTAGTTCTTTCTTTTTCACACCAGCTATTGTCTCATTCTCAAAATCAGTAATGTTTATGTCACGACTATGTCTGCGATATTAACCTTCAATACAAATCTATTCTGACATATTTGCAAACCCTTTGCATTGCCACTGCATTGGAAAGTTCTCATTGGTGGCGGAGAATTCGTATGTGCTCCTTGTTTGAAGTTGGTGTGCGAATACACATTCGTGTACAGTGCTTGGAGTGTTGAGACGTGTCTGGTTTGGAGCTATATTTAATGTAGCATACTATTCTGATTAAACTATGCTTGCCTCATGGAGAGTTGTAATGTTGAATAGTTTGTGCTGCTTGCAAGATTGCTGGAAAAAAAACAATTCAAAATTATCTTTTTGTGCGGCATTCTATGGTACCATTTAAGGCGAATTCGGTCGTCACTTTGCATTCTTCCACGTTCCGGTTTTCACTCGCATATATCTACAAAGTGCCCGTAATCAACGTACCAGTTTCAAAACGTTGTAGAAAGAGAACACTGCTCAGAATGACGCCATATTTTAACATCATATTACTGACACAGGGGGGGGGGGGGGGAAGTCAAAAAAAAAATTGACCAGTAGTAAGCATCGGAGTACGCTCCACAACAGACAGACGCGCGCCACGCGGCTGTCCCTCAGTTTGCTCCGACACGCCCAGCATGGCTGTCTACTTGAAGGGTCGCGCGCTGCTGGTAGAGCTCTTTTTACCAGAACGGTGGCTGTGTGCCAGTAGCCATGCTTCGGACACTCAGGGGTATGGAAAAAGGCACTGGTCCGATGTATGCTTGGGTTATGGAGAAAAATCATTACAAAATTCGAAAAGATAGACCTTCATTTCATTATATACCTTTTTAAGTTTTAGTGCAGTGTAACATAGGGAGGAAAGCACTTGATGTGACATCTGTCGGAGGTATGGGCACAGCACTGCAGTAGGGGTCGAGTGGTAGTGAGGAAAAGCCGGCCGCGGTGGCCGTGCGGTTCTGGCGCTGCAGTCCGGAACCGCGAGGCTGCTACGGTCGCAGGTTCGAATCCTGCCTCGGGCATGGGTGTGTGTGATGTCCTTAGGTTAGTTAGGTTTAAGTAGTTCTAAGTTCTAGGGGACTTATGACCTAAGATGTTGAGTCCCATAGTGCTCAGAGCCATTTGAACCATTTTTTCTTTTTTTTTTTTTTTGTAGTGAGCAAAAATGCAGTGCATGGGGAACTGCCCGAACGTTGGACATGCCTACGAGCAAGTCCTACGAAACATCCTGCATTTCTAACAGTACAAGATGACCCATGTTCAGGGGTTGCTTCCTGCTGACTTGCTAGCAAGACAAACTTTCGCTCTGGAATTTCTTGTTCACTTGTAAGTGGACAATGACTGACTATGCAACATTCGGTGGACAAACGAACAAACGAAGACCTCCAGAGACATTTCAATGCAGAGTATGGGCAAGAGAAAATCCACACGCACATCAGTCGGTACCACTTCCATCTGCAAAGGCGACTATGCGGCTCGGGATGACGACGCCGTTGATCGTGTTTTTCGAGGCAAGTAGCCCTGTTGATCCTATTATCTGTACCGTCACTGGTAAACGCTACGAGATTGTTAAGCGCACCAACGTCAGTCCGACCCTTCCACAGCGTGCATGCGTGTCTGTAGGGTCATTTTTATGCAATATGGCTCTCTTCCGCACGTTGAACAGCCAATGAATCGGCTGCAGGGGAATTTCGGAAATGTTAGAATTATCAGCCGTCATTTCCCTACAGCCGGTCTTCCGGGTCACCTGATCTTTATCCGTGCGTCTTACGTGGGGTTATATGAAAGATGTTGTGTTCAGTGCTCCAATTACGGACGTAGCTGAATTAATGGAACGCATTGCACAACGCATTCTGAACGTTATCACTAAGATACTGCGATCAGTTGCGGAATATGTTGTTTCTCGAGATATCAGCTTGTAGCAGAAAACAGTGGGCAGAATTATTAACATGTCTTGCGGCAGTTTCACAAGAATTAGAAACCCGTGTCATCTTGCTTTTTATGATAATTTTAGTCGAATTACAAGTAAAAACCGATGTAATTTTACCTTTTTAGTGACTTGTAGGCTGAGTGCAATTAGAAACCCATCCTATGTGGTACGTCACTACCATAGTGGATCGACCTACCTAACTGATCGTGCCAGAACTGATGAACTTGTGCTGCCATGGACATCAAACAGTAATGTGCAACTGCGTTGTCTGTTGGTAAATATTGTCGTTAAATTTTTTTGTTCCATGAAGTTTCCCCATGTCAATAATATTCTGTTAGAATGTCATGTCATCATGGGCAGTTCTTCTCTATCTACTGTAACTTTAGTTATGGACACCCTCTATATGCAGTGGTGTAGGCTGAGAGCGGATAGAAATTTATCATACGTTGAAAAATTGGTTTCTTAAAAATTTCTACGTGCGTTTATTTCTATTTTGTCTTTAATTCCTCCCTGTTATGATTTACGAGAAAGAGAAGATCAGCATAATATCACACTCTGCTTCCAACGATGTAAGCTTGTTTTGTGAAGCTGAGTGTGCATACGATTCTCACTATATTCTTGTAATTTGTTTCTATAACTTTCAAGAACACTATATTATTTTTTAACAGAAAATTATAGTTCTAGCTAGATCGTGTCCTTTATTCGTGTTTTACTTAAATATACTGAACGCAAAGCACCGACATATTGTTCACCTAAGTTTGGGGGAACAGCGACCGAAAAGAAAGCTATTCTTTGGACGTAACATAGCATCGCTGAAAGTTAGTCATTTTGTGTAAGAGAAATGTGGGAATGCTTTTGAATGGCATCCTACTCGGATGCTTAATTATTACATTTACTGTGACCAGGTAAATACATATTCGAGGTAGAAGAGGCATTGCATTGCGGATCGTTGAAGGTGTGAAGCTAACACAAATTAGAAACACCCAGTTACTTTCATGGATTTTGTACTTCTTTATTTTGTAATACACTGATATTTTGAGGCCCGTTACTACCTGTTTCTCTCATTTGTATGAGACTGTATGTTGTGTAACTACTTCTGAGGCATTATTACCATTTAGATAGCATATTACTATAATATCAAGGCTTGCACATCAACACCTCTGGAAGTGATTGATGCCAACATAGGAACACGTGCACCTCGCATTATTGGCGACCCAAATAAAACATGCATCTTATGTTCCCCTGCTCAGTAAAAACTACACTTTCATAAAATCTGAGACTGCAGTTATCTGAAAGTGTTCTCATGGTGTGTAGTCCTGTAGCGACTTCTTTTCACATCATTTTTTTCAAGCGGTGTCGACGTTAATTTTTTACCCGGGATTATTTAGAATTTTGGATTATTTTGATCAGTTATTGGTAACAAAATATTTTTGTTTTCCAAACCAGTACCATCTATGAGAATTTTTGAGTATCTGTAACATACTTCTTTTTATCCTTGTGAGTTCAGATTCCGTTGTACATACAAATACTTTCACGTAATTGCAACATATATGCTTTTATCTATCATTTGTACTTGTGAAATGCAGTAGCAATTATATTTTTAACAATTTTGTGAACACAGTAAGTGATGCTATAGTTGATCTTGCTGTGTGGTTGTGAAGGTCAGTGCATTTATGAGTTGGAATAATATCTTTGGTTACACATCATAAGCTGTTAGAAGGATTTGGTAATACCATCAACATTTATCTTGCAATTGGGAATGGTTATCTTTTATTTTTGGACTAAGAAGTATATCTGTAATTTTGTGGGTCCCTCCTTTTACCCTTCTTATACACAGAAGTCGCCTGCGCTCTTTTATTGTGGATTTTGCAATGTTTGTATGTCTATCTCGTCTTCACTTTCTGTTTTTGATACCGCTTCCGACTCCGTGTCGATTTGTGTCTGTGTCGTTTACTATGTACTGCTGACCTGTTCGATGTGGAGCCTGTCCTATTCTAGAGTATGTCTTTCCTGCTTGTATGCTGCATGTAGTGTTCGCGATACTTTGTCTGTGATGTTGTTTATAGATTTCCAGTCAACTTGTCTGCGTATTAACTGTCCTATGTCCTTGTGTATTAACTGTCCTAGGTCCTGTTTTCCTAAACTTGGCCTTCTGTGTCTGAACTATGTGTTCACATGTACCATTCTCACCACAAGAATAAGTGTGAGTCTGTTTTACGCCAAACCTGTGGAGATGCACAGAATACGGGCCATGGCCTTGAGAAAGTGCACCATTCCGCGTGTTGGATTTATGTAATTTAAATTCATCTGCTCTCGTATACTGTGGAGGAAAGAGCAGATTCCTCTTCCCCTGTCTGTTGTGTCCCATTCTGTTCGCCACGTATCAATTCTCCACTTGTTTAATCTCCGTTTGTCGGTTATGTCTTGTCCAATTATTTCTCTTATTTCGTTGCGTCTTCACATTTCGGGCAGGAAGCAGCTGCTGTGTGGGGAATCGTAATATCTACAGGGAAAAGTCCCAGTATCACGCACAGTGCCTCAGTCGAGGTCGTGCCAAAAAGCCCCCAAGATTCTGACTAGAATACTACTCTGGCCGCGCCTCACAATGGTTTTATGCGTACCGTTACCTAAGCGTAATCGATGTGCCCAAGCACTAGCCTAAAAACAAGTTATTGGCTCAAAAAGTGCTGTGTAACATGTGCTCATTGTCTGAAGAAGTGGTCTGTATCTTATAGACTTCAGTCTTGCAAGTATATGCATAATTTTCGTCGCTTTGTTAATTGTCAATCTGGGATGTCCGTTAAAGTGTTTATGTTCGTCTTTATAAATGACGAGGTATCTTATCGTAGCTTTCGTTTTTGTAGATATGTTGTTTATAATTGGATTTATTTTCAGTGTGCTTCTTAGAAGTAGTGAACTGTTTTGTTTGTTGCTATCGTGATTTTGTTGTTCGTGCACCATTCACCAGTGAACGCGTGGATCAGCGGGGCTTTATTCTCTGATTGGAACTTGTGGAGTTTGCAGATGCCGTGAACATAAGGTCATCGGCTTACGCAACCACCCTCTCAGCCATGTAGTTGTCTCTTAGTGCATTCAGTAGAGGTTCTATGGGTATGTCCCAGAAAATCGGTCCGCATACATGTCCTTGCGGACACCCATTTCTTACACTCTTTACAACCTATTGGTCACCAGTCTTCCATTCTACCATCCTGTTTTTACAATAATATCTATGGCTGTTGTGTAAAGCAAGTGGAATATTCATCTCTCTAAATCTTGCAAACTGCGCCGGCCACCAAGGTTGTCGAAAGCACCAGTTATGTCAACTAGGATTGCTACTATGTATTTGTCATGTACTGTCTGTGTCATCTCTATATCCCGAAGATCTGTCGGTACAACTGAAGTCTGTCATACAACAATCCTATGACAGAATATTAATGAGGCATATTGGTGCGTATGTCTTAGAGTCACTCGGATCTTTGTCCTTCGCTTTCTTGGTTATAACTGCATTTTCTATTTTCCATGTATTCGGTATTCGTCCTTTTATTAGAGTAGAGTAAGTCTGTCAGGTATGGTAGGATAAGTGGAGCAGCTTGTTTGATAGTTCAAGGGTGGATGCAGTCAGGGTCCAGAGGCTTTTTCTTCTTTATTTTCTCTATTGCCAGTGCGACTTCCTCGCGTGCAAAGGGGCTGGTGATACCTTCGTTTTCGTATTTGTCGTAAGGTAGTCTGCAAAGGGCGGTGTGAAGTTGGTTGTCCCGAGTGCGGTCGTCGTCAGGAAGTAGTTTGTTGAGGAGATGCTGTGCTGTGAATCTCGAGCCTGTTGTGGTAGTACCATCTCGTTTCTACAGTGTTGATAATACTGAAGGGGTCTTTATACGTTCATTCTGCACTTAAACTGCTCTCCGAAGATGTTTTCCTGTAGGTTTGTCCAAACATATGTGTCCCAGTAATCTTTCTTGGTCGTATGCAGTTCGTCTTGTATCGTGTTTTAGCTTCACGATAATGTTAAAGTCTAATTTCTCTCCCCTGGGCTTTCTTTGATGTTTGGTATCGTTGCTCATCATGAGAGTGTTTTCTTAGTCTTGTTAATAGTGCTGACCATGGTGCCCTTTGTTTAGGTGCGTCGCGTGCTGCAGGTATTCCTGTAGGTTGTGCTCTCTGTAAGATGTTTGTAAGAATGTGAGCTCTGTAACCTATGCTTCCTTGGGTGATTAATGGAGGAAATTCTTCAGTCACGTGCCTTAGTTTTTGCCAGTTCGCTTTGCGTTGCAGCAACATTGGGTGTTCTATTGTGTCTGGGTCTGGCTTAGTTTTAGTGTATATAATTACTGCGTTATGATCACTGAGTGTTCTCTTATCGAGCACCTGCCAGTTCGCTATCTGTATTAATGATAATCTGTTTGCAAAAGAATTGCCTTGTGCTGCCTACTCTACTATTTCTGTGATAAATTGGCGGCTGACCTGCTTTGTTTGAAACGAAAACATTACATTCGTTTATAACGTCCTACTTTATTTGTCCCCTGGCATCTTTTCTGTCAGAGTGTCGGAGAGTTGACCTAGTATTTATGTCAGTTAACGTAAGTAGTCGTCTGGCATTTTCAAATCGAGAAATATCTTTTATTACTTCAGCAAAGAGCTCTATATGAAGTGAGTACTAGGCGTAGCTCGACGAAATAATACGTTGCCCTGGCTAAAGTTATTTCGACTGTAACCGTATGATGTCTACGCAATTGCGTTATGTGCGTTACAGTAATGTTATTGTTTACTACAATTATTGCAGCCTTGGCCTTGTTCGTAACTGTGATTTGCATGTACTGCCTCGGAAGGCGTGGAATTCTTTCGTCTCCTGTGTACAGTTCTTGGAAACACAATATGCCGGCGCATACCTCGTCCACCAGCCTACCAAGCTCTGCAGCCACCGCCGTGCTACACATACCGTTTAGCTGCAAGACTTTCACTATGGAAAATTAGTAAAAACAAATAACTTCGGCCGCCTTGGATGTAATCGTGGTACACGCGTCCATCCGCCCTTACCAAGCGCTTGTAGACATTGCCATGGTTAAGCTCTTCATTTCTTCTTTTACATGATGTTGAGTTCGAGTTTATGTGTTGGTAGGTTTTCGGTTCGCAAAATCATTCTGTCTGTTTGTTCCGTCGTGGGGTAGCATATAGTGTCGCCCATGTGTGATTCAGTCTTGTTGCCAGTCTTTGTGCAGTTTGATAAACTCCTTTCTTTTCCTGTCGATTTAGTCGCCCTTCTATTCGCTGTCATCGTAGTCTTGGTTGGTTGGTTGTTTTGGGGAAGGAGACCAGACAGCGTGGTCATCGGTCTCATCGGATTAGGAAAGGATGGGGAAGGAAGTTGGCCGTGCCCTTTCAGAGGAACCATCCCGGCATTTGCCTGGAGTGATTTAGGGAAATCACGGAAAACCTAAATCAGGATGGCCGGACGCGGGATTGAATCGTCGTCCTCCCGACTGCGAGTCCAGTGTCTAACCACTGCGCCACCCCGCTCGGTCATCGTAGTCTATTTTGTTTCTAAAGTCATGGTTTTGTAACTCTGTATGGTGTTCTGGCTCGTGTTATTTATCTGTTGATGTAGTTTCCGGTTTTCGGTGATGTGATGTCTCATCAGTTGAGGATTGGTGTGATTTGTAGTGTGAGCTTTTTGTGCGTTCATATTATTTTTCGTATCCAAACGGTGTGTAGTCACTTTTTGTTTGACTGAAGTTTTCTGTTTGTGTTTCTTTCTCATTGACAACTGTCTCTTGTTCCTGAGTTGTCTTTTTGTGTTCGCTGCCACCGTAGACGAAACGTATATTTTACATGTATGGTTTACATTTTGATGCGTCATATTCATATCTTTCTAAAGCTGTTATTTCATTATATGGTAACTTATTCTCTGGCGCGGGAAGAATTAATTTACGTTTATGTCGGTTCCGTGTGTCTAGAGATACTGGTGTTATGCCTGTGTCATAATCCTGTTCTAGATGGGCTTGACCGTGCCTCGGACTTTTGTTCTCATTTATATGTACTTCTGTTATGTGTGATGTGTTGTGTTTAACGACTGTGTCATGGTCCTTGTCTTGGTGGGCATGACCCTATCTTGGATGTCTATCGCCATCTTTATGTACTTCTGTTGTGGGCAGTGTGTTGTTTTTAAACTCTTCTTCACTCAGGGCTTCCTTTTCCAGTTCTTTTATTCTAAGAAAAGTCAGCGTTTGGAGTGTTTCCCACAGGAAAACTTCGTGTTTGATGTGCCTCGCCACATATAGTCCATGGCGCAGTAGAAACACACATCCCCGATGTAATCTGTTAGCCTAAATATTTTTCTTCCACAATATCGCAACTATTGATGGGATTCACATACGTTGGAGTGTTTGTAGTTAGCAGCGGCCCAAGTTGTTGCCTCCAGGCTACTGCACGTCGCCACGCTCTTGTTTAGGTTGCTGGTGATTTCTGTTTGCTTCTGCGAGGTTGGATCCTGGTGATAATATCCGTGTTTTGTTGAGAGGACTTCTGTACATTTCCGTAGCTGATACTTGGATTCATATCTCTTCCTAGAAATCCAAAGAGTGTTGTCTCAGTGCTTCTGTTTTGGTGTGTGCTAGTTGACATTTTTGGTGACGTCAAACTCCTTTCATTGTATTTGCCTTTTGTAGAGTTCTTTGTAAGTAGCGTACTCCAATCTCTCTGGCTTTGTTACATGTTCTTTTCCTGTTCTTGCAAGGAATACAGCCTACAGCTATTCTTCATGACACTGGAACTTTTTATGACCGGGTTTTGCACATTTCCCGCAGAAAGCTTCCCTATCCCTATCTAATGACAGTGATCTGACCCGCGGAGTCGCCTGTAGACTATTATTTAACATTCTTTTTCCTTTCGGGCCTGTTTTGAATTGTATTTTGACTTCTTGTTAAAATTCCCTTTTGTTAATGTGGTCACTGAGATTTATTTCTGATAGTTCTTCTAGAAAGTCTTGATTTGATAGTGTTGTTGGAATCCTGCGTCCTGCCAGTAGTAACTTGCTTTTCTGGGTTCTTCGCATCGGATGTCCTTTAAGCTTGCTGTTTCTTCTATAATCTTCCTCTTCTCTGTCTGCTTGTGTCTCAGTTTGAAGAATTACTGTGTTTGCTGTGTTCCTTATTGCTTTAACTTTTATTATGTCAGCTCTAGGGTTTACTGCTTTAATTAGGGTTTCCCTTATGGCTTTATCACCCTCGTTGCTCCCTAATTTAATAAAGAGGAGAGTTGCATGTTATTTGTTTGTAATTCAACTTGTTCTTCAATCCTGGATTTTGACTTCGTGACAGGACCACCTGCCGTGACAGGAGTGGAAGTCAGTGGTGTTGGCATCGCTTCAATGGCTCCCTCATGCCGCAGGAGGGTTTCTCCCCCTGCCAGCTGCTCAGTCCCTCTGAGGACTGTCACTTCATTTGTGACCAGGAAGGCCATATATCGGTGAGAGTCCCAGGGGCTGGAAGTGAGGAACAATAAACTACGTTCCATCAAAACTTCAGTGCCACCATGAATCACCTCCTTCCGCCCACGACGGTGTAAAGAGGTAGCCTTTACTAAGCTTAATCTCGACGCAATTTCTATGCCGCATCATTGCATCCTTAGTAGAAGGTTATGAGAGTTGCAGTAAATCAGCAGTAGTTCGTCGGTTACAGACTACGAGATCACAGAAGAGCTTTCGTTTGGCAACTGCACCGTGTTACTCTGTTGGAGTTAAGCCACCATGGAGCCTATAGCCTTTAACCTCGACGCAATTTCTGGATCGCATCCTTAGTAGAAGGGTGCGAGGGTGACAATAAATGGGCATTAGTACGTCGGATACAAACTACAAGACTCCCAACAGAGCTTTAATGTGGTGACCGCAACCGTATAACTCCCTAGGAGACACGCCGCCACGGAGCCTCTAGTACTTAATCTAGACGCAATTTCTGTGTCGCATCCTTAATAGAAGCGTGCGAGGGATACCGTAAATGGGCAGTAGTGCGTCGGCTACAAACTAAAAGATTCCCAGGAGAATTTTCGTGTGGCGACCGTAGCCCTGTTACTCCGTGGGAGTAAACTCGCCCTGGAGCCTATAGTATTTCATCTCGACGCAATTTCAGCGTCACATTCTAAGTAGAATGGTGCCAGGGTTACAGTAAATGGACAGTAGCGCTTCGGATACAAACTACAAGACTCCCAGTACAGCTTTCATGTGGCAACCGTTACCATGTTACTCTGTAGGAGTAAACCAGCCCTGCAGCCTACAGCATTTAATCTCGACGCAATTTTTGTGTCGCATCATTGGTAGAAGGGTGCGAGGTTTACGGTAAATAGGTAGTAATGCGTAGGATAGAAACTACAAGTCTCCCAGGAAAGCTTTCATGTAGAGGCCGCAGCGGTGTTACTCTGTAGGATAAAATCCGCCCTGGAGCCTATAGTATTTAATCTCAACGCAATTTCTGTGTCGCATCATTAGTAGAAGGGTGCGAGGTTTACAGTAAATAGGCAGTATTGCGTCGGATACAAACTACAAGACTCCCAGAAGAGCTTTCATGTGGAGGCCACAGCGGTGTTACTCTGTAGGAGTAATTCCGCTCTGGAGCCCATAGTATTTAATCTCGACGCAATTTCTGTGTCGCATCATTAGTAGAAGGGTGCGAGGTTTACAGTAAATAGGCAGTATTGCGTCGGACACAAAGTACAAGACTCCGAGGAGAGCTTTCATGTGAAGGCCGCAGAAGTGTTACTCTCTAGGACAGAACCCGCCCTGGAGCCTACAGCATTTAATCTCGACGCAATTTCAGTGTCGCATCCTTAGCCTCTTCAGTCCCGACATACACATATGTGCACATCAGGTCCTTGTAGTGTCATCCTGCCAAATGACGTTTTCCTGAATTGAGACCAGATATGCACGACTGTGCACATTATGCGGTTTCTGTTTCTGCCGCTAGGTCGTGCGCAAGTCAGTTTTGGCGGGTTTTCTTGCATCCTGAAACTTCCGATCTGAAGGATGGCGTCATATGCGACACGCCAGAAAGGTAAATTCAGTTTCAATAATCCTTTTTGAATTGTATTACTGTTTCTATCGTGTCTTACTCCAAACAAGACATCAAGAAAGTGATATGTGTATGCAATGAAACCGATAGTTTCGTAGTTTTACGAACATCGACTGTTGAATTTTAAGTACACATTTGTGTACATCCGGTCTTAGCTCACAGAATCTAGTGGTACTAACGCTAAGACTGATGTCATTGTGAAATCGTAATTTAAAACGTAATCTAAATTAAAGTCGAAAGTTTAGCTACTAATACTCTAGGAGTGCTCGTAAGTTATTGTGGTTGTTGTGGTTTAATGGAACCGGCACGGTAGCTCAGCGTGTTCGGTCAGAGGGTTAGTCGCCCTCTGTAACAAAAAACTGTGTTAATAGATCAACGATGAACCTGAATGGCTGTCATAGGACGTCCGCCCCGAACAAATGGAACGAACAATAAAGAACAAAATGAGATAAAAATAAGAAAAAAAATGGGTAGCGTGTTGGATTCGGAACACATAGATTCTGGGTTCCAATCCTGGTGAAAACTCAAAAGTTTTTAATTTTGTTGTTAGGTTCAGTTTCATTTCTTTTATTCCATTACATCAACAGCTACTTTATTTCATTTTCGCTTCTGAGCTCTAATAGACGATGAAATTATAAAACTGCTCGAGACGAGTGACTTGAGTTCCTTCAGACGAAGTTGATCCTGTTGATGAACCTCCAACTCCACCTGAACGAATTGGTGTGCTTGAAGTTGAAGGATGCAATGTGGATGTTACTCCTGAGGCACCTGCATCAGCTTCATCTCCTCACTGTCGTCCCCTAAGATGGAGGCAATCTAAGTAAGCAATACATTTGTGTAGTTTTGTGTGTCATCTGACACGATTTAGATCAGTATTTTTCAGTGGTACTATTTGTTTGCAGGATGTGTAATCGACAGCCTTCTGACGACAAATTTGAAGAACAGACTGATGGTGAACTGAGAAACACTTCACAGTTTTTCTTCGAGTACTTCGATAAAAATTTCTGGAAAAATGTTGCAGGACAAACTAATTTATATCATTGCCAAAAGAACTCAAAAAGTCTGGATACAAATACTGATGAAATTTTGTCCCTTGTCGGAATTGAGATATTGATGGGTACATTGAAATTGCCCCAGGCAAGACTTTACTGGAATATGCAACTGGATATTCCACTTGTATCATCAATCATGACAAGAGATAGATACTACAAATTACGAAATAATCTGCATTTTGTAAATAATTTGGAAGATCATGACGTAAATGACAAACTTTGGAAGGTTAGACCTTTAATTGATGCTTTTAGAAATAAATGTATTAGTTTACCCTGGTCTCAACACCTTTCTGTGGATGAACAGATGATTCCATTCACGGGGAGGTGAAAGATGCGAACATATGTACCCTCCAAACCTAATCCACTTGGCTTCAAAAATTTTATTTTAGCGTCATCAGATGAACTTGTCCTTGATTTTGATATATACACTGGCAAAGGAACAATTCCTGACAGCGATCAAAAGGCGCATGGCCTGGGAGCGGGTATACTCAAACTACTGACTAGAACTATACCCAATGATTACAATCATGTAATTTACAGTGACAGATTTTTCACCAGTTCAAAATCTGTTCAGCTTTTACTAGACAGGAATATATTTCAGACAGGACCTGTGGTGGCCAGTAGAATAAAAGAAGTAGCTAATAAGTTCAAGAGAGATCAGGAGCTGCAGCGGGGGCAATGGGATGAGTACGTAAGGGAGGACCAGGAAATTTGTGCCCTCAAATGGAACGACAATAAATCCGTCACTTTGTTATCCTCGCGCATAGGGAGCGAACCAGAGGGTACCTGCAAACGATGGTGCACTACAGAAAAAAGCAAAGGTTAGTGTCAAACAACCAGCCATCATCAAAAGCTATAATCGCAATATGGGTGGCATTGATCTTTGTGATAGATACATGGCATACTATAAGTCAAACATCAGAACAAAAAAAGTGGACGGTCAGAATATTCAACCACTTCACTGATTCAGCCATAAATAATTCATGGCTTATGTGCGAAAGGTATTGTCAAAAAGAAGGGATACCGAAACAAAATTGGATGTATCTCATAAACTTCAGAATTCACTTGTCCCACGACTTGGTAAAGTCTTCAAAAATTGTAGACTCACTGGAACTGTCGAAAGAAATTTCTCCGAGTGTGACACAGGAGTATGTCAGCAGTTCTGATGAAGATGAGCAGCATCAGCCCACAAAACGAAGACGAATTGTACCAAAGCCAACTAGAGGAAGCAAATGTGACAGGGTTGACCACCTTTCTGAATATATTGAGAGTAGTTTTGCCTCAAGGTGTCGGTTACCAGGTTGCAAGTCAAGTTCCTGCATAATGTGTAAAAAGTAAAAAGTTTTTTCGTGCGTATCAGAAAACAATTGTTTGGCTAAATTCCATAAACATGAGAAGTAATGTGTTCATAAAATGTAATGTGTGCATAAAAATGAGAAGTAATGTGTGCATTTTTCATTGATAGTAAAATTATGAAAATACTATGAGATCGGCATTTTTTTCTCTGTTGAGACCCAATGTACACACTTGTGTACATTCAATTACTCAAACATTATATAAAATAAAATTTCAAAATTAGTTTTTTTGTGTTACTTTGACATCATATGCACCAAAAAAAGCAATGGAACATTTTTCCATTCTTTGTTTATCTTCTGGACAGAAGAGGTTAGTAGAAGGGTGCCAGGTTTCACTAAACAGGCAATAGTGCGTCGGATACAAACTACAAGGCTCCCAGGAGGGCTTTCATGTGGAGGTCGCAGACGAGTTACTCTCTAGGATAAAACTCGACCTGGAGCCTTAAGTATTTAATCTCGACGCAATTTCCGTGTTGCATTATTAGTAGAAGGGTGCGAGGTTTACAGTAAATAGGAAGTAGTGCGTCGGAAACAAACTACAAGCCTCCCAGGAGAGCTTCCATGTGGAGGCCGGAGCCGAGTTACTCAGTGCGTCGTAAACTAACTACAAGCCTCCCAGGAGAGCTTCCATGTGGAGGCCGGAGCCGAGTTACTCTCTAGGATAAAAACCCGCCCTGCAGCCTATGGTATTTAGTCTCGACGCAATTTCTGTGTCCCATCGTAAGTAGAAGGGTGCGAGGTTTACAGTCAATAGACAGTAGTGCGTGGGATACAAACTACAAGAGTCCCAGGAGAACTATCATGTTGAGCCGCAGCAGAGTTACTCTATAGGATAAATGTCGTCCTGGATCTTTAAGTATTTAATCTTGACTAAATTTCTGTGTCGCATCAATAGTAGAAGTTTGCGAGGTTTACAGTAAATAGACAGTAGTGCGTCGGATACAGACTACAAGACTCCCAGGAAAGCTTTTATGTGGAGGCCGCAGCCCAGTTACTCTCTAGGACAAAAAAACACCCTGGAGCCGATAGTATTTAATCTCGACGCAAATATGGTGTCCCATCCTAAGAAGAAGCGTGTGAGGTTTACAGTAGAAAGGAAGTAGTGGGTCGGATACAAACTACAAGACACCCAGGGATCTTTCATGTGGATGCCGCAGACGTGTTACTCTGTAGGAGTAATTCCGCTCTGGAGCCTATAGTATTTAATCTCGACACAATTTCTGTGTCGCATCCTTAGTAGAAGGGCGCGAGGTTTACAGTAAATAGGCAGTAGTGCGTGGGATACAAACTACAAGAGTCCCAGGAGATCCTTCGTGTGGAGGACGCAGCCAAGTTACTCTCTAGGATAAAACTCGTCCTGGAGCCTGTTTAATCTCGACGCAATTTCTGAGTCCCATCGTAAGTAGAAGGGTGCGAGGTTTACAGTAAGTAGACAGTAGTGCGTCGGATACAAATTACAGGACTCCCAGGAGAGCTCTCATGTTGAGGCCGCAGCCGAGTTACTCTCTAGGATAAAAGTCGCCCTGTATCCTTAAGTATTTAATCGCGCCGCAGTTTCTGTGTCGCCTCAACAGTAGATGTGTGCGAGGTTTACAGTAAATAGACAGTATTGCGTCGGATACAAACTACAAGACTCGCAGGAGAGCTTTCATGTGGAGGCCACAGCCCAGTTCCTCTCTAGAAAAAACCCGCCCTGGAGCCTATAGTATTAAATCTCGATGCAGTTTCTGTGTCCTATCCTAAGTAGAATGGTGCGAGGTTTATAGTAAATAGGCAATAGTGCGTCGGATACGAACTACAAGAGTCCCTGGAGAGCTATCATGTTGAGCCGCAGCAGAGTTACTCTATAGGATAAATGTCGTCCTGGATCTTTAAGTACTTAACCTTGACTAAATTTCTGTGTCGCATCAATAGTAGAATTTTGCGAGGTTTACAGTAAATAGACAGTAGTGCGTCGGATACAAGCTACAACGCTCCCAGGAGAGCTTTCATGTGGAGGCCACAGCCCAGTTACTTCCTAGGAAAAACCCGCCCTGAAGCCGATTGTATTTAATCTCAACGCAATATCTGTGTCGCAACCTAAATTAAAGGGGTGCGAGGGTACAGTCAATGGGCAGTAGTGCATCGAATACAAACTACAAGACTCACAGGTGAGCCTTCTTGTGGAGGCCGCAGCCGAGTTACCCTCTAGGATTAAACCTGCCCTGGAGCCTATAATATTTATCCTCGACACAATTTCGGTGTCCCATACTAATTAGAAGGGTGAGACGTTTACAGTAAATAGGCAATAGTGCGTCGGATAGAAACCACAAGACTCGCAGGAGAGCCTTCTTGTGGAGGCCGCAGCCGAGTTACTCTCTAGGATAAAACCCGCCCTGGAGCCTATAATATTTAACCTCGACATAATTTCGGTGTCCCATCCTAAGTAGAAGGGTGAGAGCTTTACAGTAAATAGGCAATAGTGCGTCGGATACAAATTACAAGACTCACAAGACAGCTTTAATGTGGAAGCCGCAGGTGTGTTACTCTGTAGGATTAATTCCGCTCTGTCACCTATAGTATTTAATCTCGACGCAATATCTGTGCCGCATCCCTAGTAGAAGGCTGCAAGGTCTACAGTTAATAGTCAGTAATGCGTCGAATTCAAAGAACAAGACTCCCAGGAGAGCTTTCATGTGGAGGCCACTATAGGCTCCACAGCAGAATTCCTCCTAGAGAGTAACACGTCTGCGTCATCCCAATGAAAACTCCCTGGGAGTCTCGTAGTTTGTATCCGACGCACAACTCCCCATTTACTGTAACCCTCGCACCCTTGTACTTAGGTCTGCGTAACACGAATACGGCCTCCACATAAAAGCTTTCCTGGGAGTCTTGTAGTTTGTATGTGACGCACTACTGCCTATTTACTGTAAGCCTCGCAACCTTCTACTTAGGATGAGACACAGATATTGCGTCAAGTTTTAATACTATATACTTCAGGGCGGTTTTTCTCCTAGAGAGTAACTCGGCTGCGGCTCCTCATGATAGCTCCCCTGGGAGTCTTGTTCTTTGAATTCGACGCATTACTGCCTATTTTCTGTAGACCTCGCAGCCTTTTACTAGCGATGCGGCACAGAAATTGCGTCGATATTAATTCTCTAAAATAAAAGTCGCCCAGAATCCTTAAGCATACAATCGCGACGCAATTTCTGTGTCGCATCAATAGTAAAAGTGTGCGAGGTTTACAGTAAATAGACAGCAGTATGTCAGATACAAACTACAAGACTCCCAGGAAACCTTTTATGTGGAGGCCGTATTCGTGTTATGCAGACCTAAGTAAAAGGGTGCGAGGGTTACAGTAAATGAGGAGTTGTACGTCGGATACAAACTACGAGACTCCCAGGGAGTTTTCATTGGGATGAAGCAGACGTGTTACTCTCTAGGAGGAATTCTGCTGTGGAGCCTATAGTGGCCACCACATGAGAGCTCTCCTGGGACTCTTGTAGTTTGTATCCCACGTGCTACTGCATATTTACTGTAAACCTCGCACTCTTTGACTTACGATGGGGCACAGAAATTGCGTCGAGATTAGGTACTATAGGGTCCAGGGCGGGTTTATCCTAGAGAGTAACTCGGCTGCAGACTCCGAGAACAGCTTTCATGTGGAGGCCACAGCCCTGTTCCTCTCTAGGAAAAACTCGCCCTGGAGCCGATAGTATTTCGTCTCGACGCAATTTCTGTGTCCAGCCCTAAGTAAGAGGGTGCGAGGGTTACAGTTAATGGGCAGTAGTGCGTCGGATACAAACTACAAGATATCCAGGGAGGTTTCAATTGGATGCTGCAGCCATGATACTCTGTAGGAGTAATTCCACTCTGCAGCGTATAGTATTTAATCTCAACGCAATTTCTGTGCCGAATCCTTAGGTTTGCAGTAAATAGGCAGTTGTAAGTTGGATACAAACCACAAAAATCGGAGGAGACCCTTCTTGTGGAGGCTGCAGAGGAGTTACTCTCTAGGATAAAACCCGCGCTGGACCCTTTGGTATCTAATCTCGGCGCAATATCTGTGTCCCATCGTATTTAGAAGGAGGGGAGGTTTACAGTAAATAGCCAGTAGTGTGTAGGATACAACCTACAACTCCTATGAGAGCTTTCATGTTTAGGCAACAGGCGAGTTACTCTCTAGGATAAAACCCACTCTGGAGCCTATAGTATTTAATCTCCACGCAATTTCTTTGTCCCATCCTAAGTAGAAACGTGCGAGGTTTACGGTAAATGGGCAGTAGTGGGTCGGATACAAACTACAAAACCCCCAGGAGAGCTTTCAAGTGGAAGCTGCAGCCGTGTTACTCCTTAGGAGTAATTCCGCTATGGACCCTACAGTTGTTAATCACGACGCAATTTCTGTGCCGCATGCTTAGTAGAAGGGTGCGAGGTTTACAATAAAGAGGCAGTAGTGCGTCGGATACAAACTACTAGACTCCCAGAAGAACTTTCATGTGGAGGCCTCAGCCGAGTTAATCTATAGGATAAAAGTCGCCCTGGACCCTTAAGTATTTAATCTCGACGCAAATTCTGTGTCCCAACATAAGTAAAAGGGAGCAAGGGTTACAGTAAATAGGCAGTAGTTCGTCGAATACAAACTACAAGACTACCAGGGAACCTTAATGTGGATGCCGCAGACGTAATACTCGGTTAGATTAATTCAGCTCTGGAGCCTATACTATTTTATCTCGACGTAATTTCTGTGTACCACCGTTTGTAGAAGGGTTTGAGGTTTACTGTAAATAGGCAGTTGTGCGTCGGATTCAAACTACAAGACTTCCAGGAGAGCTTTCATGTGAGGCAGCAGACGAGTTACTCTCTAGCATAAAAGTCGCCCTGGATCCTTATGTATTTAATCTCAACGCAATTTCGGTGTCGCTTCAAAAGTAGAAGTGAGCGAGGTTTACAGTAAATGGGCAATAGTGCGTCGGATACAAACTACAAGAATCCCAGGAGAACTTTCATGTGGGGGCCGCAGTCGAGTTTCTCTCTAGGGTAAAACCCGAAATGGAGCCAGTAGTACATAATCCCGACGCAATTTCGTTGTCGCATCATTTGTAGAAGGGTGCGAGGTTTACAGTAAATAGGCAGTAATGCGTCGGATGTAATCTACAAGACTCCCAGGGTCCTTTCATGTGACTGCCGCAGACGTGCTGCTCTGTAGAAGTAATTCCGCTCTGGAGCCTATAGTATTTAATCTCGACGCAATTTCAGTGTCGCATCATTACTAGTAGCGTGTAAAGTATATAGTAAATAGGCAGTAGTGCGTCGGAAACAAACTACAAGCCTCCCAGGAGAGCTTCCATGTGGAGGCCGGAGCCGAGTTACTCTCTAGGATAAAAACCCGCCCTGGAGCCTATGGTATTTAGTCTCGACGCAATGTCTGTGTCCCATCGTAAGTAGAAGGGTGCGAGGTTTACAGTCAATAGACAGTAGTGCGTGGGATACAAACTACAAGAGTCCCAGGAGAGCTATCATGTTGAGCCGCAGCAGAGTTACTCTATAGGATAAATGTCGTCCTGGATCTTTAAGTATTTAATCTTGACTAAATTTCTGTGTCGCATCAATAGTAGAAGTTTGTGAGGTTTACAGTTAATAGACAGTATTGCGTCGGATACAAACTACAAGACTCGCAGGAGAGCTTTCATGTGGAGGCCACAGACCTGTTCCTCTCTAGAAAAAACCCGCCCTGGAGCCTATAGTATTAAATCTCGACGCAGTTTCTGTGTCCTATCCTAAGAAGAATGGTGCGAGGTTTACAGTAAATAGGCAGTATTACGTCGGATACAAACTACAAGAGTCCCAGGAGAGCTATCATGTTGAGCCGCAGCAGAGTTACTCTATAGGATAAATGTCGTCCTGGATCTTTAAGTATTTAATCTTGACTAAATTTCTGTGTCGCATCAATAGTAGAATTTTGCGAGGTTTACAGTAAATAGACAGTAGTGCGTCGGATACAAGCTACAAGGCTCCCAGGAGAGCTTTCATGTGGAGGCCACAGCCTAGTTACTTCCTAGGAAAAACCCGCCCTGAAGCCGATTGTATTTAATCTCAACGCAATAGGAATGTGTGAAATCAAATTATGTGATGTAGGAATTGTGCAAAAGAAATGTGTGAAAAACTAAATAAGTTAAGCACACCAGACAGTAATAAACTACAAAATAACAGTCATTGACTATGTACTAAAGTAAAAAATAGACTATCGATAAAAATAAGTCATTAGTTCTGAAATGGACAGTTTATAAAGAACAAAAGTAAAGCATAATAAACACTAAAACTATAAGCCACTTATTTTCTCCTCATAAAAATAAAAGAATAACTAGCTATATTTTACTTATTTTCTCCTTATGAAAACAAAGAATAAAAAAATTATCTTGTTGGATGTTTTCCATTTTTTTAAACATTTGTACCATTTGTTAGGATAATATCTCAATACTTGTGCATGTATAGTTCTTTGTCAAAGCAATTCTTGGAAATAATTCTTATTTGTTACTGTAACAATGATGAAATGAGTGTCTAGAAACAAAAACATTTTACTTGTACATGATATTTAGAAAATGTGTTAGGAATTGATTTTACTTAATTACAACATTTATAAAAAAATATTTCTAAGAAAATCGATGTGAAAGACTCCTCACTTTCGATAACAAAATTCTCAAAATACATACTTCAAACTTAAATAAAGAAAGAAAATAATTAAGAATTAATAATATATAATAATATAAAAATATTCTTCTCTTGTCAATATAAACATATTTTTGAGAATAATGTGGAAGAATATAAAAATATAAATTAGTAATACAAACCAGCATAGAACCAGAATAACGTGGCTGAACAGTAGGCAACAAAATTTAGATAAAGGAATAATTTTTGACTGCCTTGGACAACGATTCAATCATTGCCTAACTTCAGTGCAAAAATTAAGTTCAAGGGTGGTGATATGTAAGGTGTCACGCAAATCCAACACCTTCCATGAAAACCCTGACATGATAAGCAAATCCAGTAGTCTGTCACGTAGCTTCGAATTAATCGTGACATTAAATTAACCAAAGTAATACGAGTAACGAGTGAGCAAATGAAGTACCACAGACTAACACAAGAATGCCTAAATGCATGTCATACCTTCCCACCGTGAGGCAGACGCATTTCCGAGGGGAGAAACGAAAACAGAAGCCAAGAGCAGAACCGTGTTAAGCTAGAAGGCCCTACGATAAGGGACGGACACCCACGTCGCCAGCTAACCGCTAGGACAACCTCCCAGCCCATGTTAAAAGCTAGAGCCCTCCAGAAGAACAGTGTAGATCTTACGATAAAACAAAAGGAGTCACACCAGCCGCAAGTTTTAGCGTGAGACTTTTCCGCGTCTCCGTTACGTTGCAAACGTTAAAAACATTGCCCCACCTAAAAAGTAACCGCCAGGACTACCCCCCAGCCCATGTTAAAAGATAGAGCCCTCCAGAAGAACAGTATAGATCTTATGATAACACTAAAACGGCCACACTAGCTACAAGTTTTAGCGTGAGACTTTTTCGCGTCTCTGTTACGTTGCAAACTTTAAAAACATTGCCCCACCACGAAAAGTATAACGTTTCTCATTGGATAGACAGAATTTTTGTAGGTGGAGCTTAAGGTTAACATTGAGACCCTGATTGGTCAGATGAAAACACAGCCTGATAGTTTTTCTTTTCTTTAAACCAGCTTCGGTAAATTGTAGTAAGGAGAAGTTAGAAAAGAGTTGCTTCCGAGACGGCGAGATGCATGGAGCTGCGCTGGCCGCCGCCCCCTGACGAACACCGGCAAGGTGAGCGCATAGGACTTCACTTAGAACTGCAGAAGTCTCATCTATTACATCCCCTTTTTACGTAATACCAGTGTCGATCGTCAATTGATGCTCATGGTATTCACATTTGCTACATAAGTTAAAATCTGAAACGCGATGATTTTTCTATTATACAATTATTGAGAAGCCACATCATCCACTGTAATTTACGACAAGTTAGATAAGTAATTAACGATAATTGAGGGTCACTGTAGACCATTTTTATAGTTTTCTCTTTTGTGAAACTTAATTTAAACCTAGATTATAGATGAGATATGGCATAGGTCATTCTTCGATCCATTGTAGAACTTGGAAACCCATTCAGGGAATATTCGTTCACTTTTTTGTTGAACGCAGTTGGTTTTTATCATCCTGTATTAAAACATTTCCTTTTATCAATAGTGCAATTTATAAACAATGTTTTGAGAGTAGAGTAAAATTTCCAGTGGTAAACTTAACTGCTTTTCGACGTTATTTTACCAGCTAACTAAAAATCGGAAAGCCTTGTACCGCTTCCACTAAATTTAGTTAGCATTAAGATTCTTTTACAGGTTGTGCAGTGGAGCTGACGCTGAAATCATTAAGTATTAGGTTATATCATCGCAAGTCTCACTGAACTCTTCTGAACTCTACATGTCATGTGTGGTCTGAAGTCTCCTTACCAGCAACAGGTCCCATGTTCAAACTAGTCAATTTCCTAAAAAACACGCTCAGAGCGTCGATGCGCGAAAGTCGTAGGGAGACACGACTTAGAACAAACAGAGTCTGGCGGATACAATCTACAAGACTGCCAGGAGAGCATACATGTAGAGGCCGCGCCGTGTTTCTTTGTAGGAGTTAACTCGCCCTCGAGCCTATAGTATTCAATATCGACGCAATTTCTATGTCGCACCCTTAGTGGAAAGGAGCGAGGTTTAAAGTAAATGGGCCGTACTCCGGCGGATACAAACTACAAGGCTCCCAGGAGAACTTTCTTGTGGAGGCCGCAGACCTGTTACTCTCTAGGATAAAACACGACCTGAAGCCTACAGTATATAATCTCGACGAAGATTCTGTGTCGCATCCTTAGTAGAAGGGTAAATGGGCGGTAGTGAGTCGGATAGAAACTGCAAGACTCCCAGTACAGCTTTCATGTAGCGACCGTAGCCGTGTTACTCTGTAGGAGTAAACCCTGCCTGAAGCCTACAGTATTTAATCTCGACGCAATTTCTGTGTCTCATCCTTAGTGTGCGAGGGTTACAGTAAATGAGCAGCAGTGCGTCAGATACAAACTACAAGGCTCCCAGGAGAGCTTTCATGTGGAAGCCGCAGCCGTGTTACTCTGTAGGTGTAATCCCGCACTGCAGCCTATAGTATTTAATCTTGATGCAATTTCTGTAACACATCATAAGTAGAAGACTGTGAGGGTTACAGTAAATGGGCAGTACTGCGTCGTATTGTTGAGTTTGAAACAGCTATGCCACTTACTAAAAATACGTAAATTACGCACTACTCCATTACACCCTCAGTGCAACGGACGCACAGAAAGAGTCCATCGGACAATTGGCAAGATGCTTAGTTATTATATTAACGAACAACATTCTAATTGGGATACGTATTTACCAATAATCGTGTCGGTATACAACGCCAAAACGCATGAAGCAACTGGCATGTCACCTTATGAAGTGGTCTATGGCAGAAAAATGACATCCCCTTTTGATGTAATCAGGCAGAAAAACGGAAAAGTCGGAGATACAGTAAGAGATTTCAGTCGAATGATGAAGGATGTATGGAAAAAGGTTCAAAAATCTAATACAAAGGCTTTGGAACGACAGGAAAGATTAGGTAATGCCCAAGCTAAAAATCCAAATTACAAAATCGGTCAGTGGGTGATGCTGTCTATCCCATATATTGCGAAAGGAAAAACGAAGAAATTTGTAACAAACTACAAAGGTCCTTATCAAATTATTGAGATCACGTCACCAGTCCACGTTAAACTGCAACTGCCCACCCGAAATATTATTGTCCATGCAAGTCGTTTAAAACCTTTTAAGGGCGCTCCAGATGTAAGTCCTTCAACAATAGTGTCTGCTTTTCCAAAGGGTGGAGGTAGTACCCAAAAAGGAAAAAGAGTGGTCACGCCAGCACAACATACAGACATGGCACCATACAATCTTCGACCAAGGGTGTGAATGTCCTAGTTGACTCATAGTTGACTGTGGATAGTATACAAATCTAAATAATTAATAAATGATAATGGTTTATTATTTAGGAAAACCAAAGTTGAACGTAGAAGCGTGTTGATCTTGTAGTTAACTCCTTCTTTTTCTTGTTTCTGTTTTTACTAGGATCGTAGGTCCATAACCACGTTGTTTGCTCTTTTCAGAAAACGCCATGCAAAGCATTTCCTTCACAAAACCTATACTAACTCAATGGCTCCCTTAACAGTTCCATTCTGAAGTCATTAGATATGTTCATAAACTCACAGCAAGGCAAAATTGATGCCAATGTTGTGATGCAACATGTCTTAAAATTAAAAAGTGAACACAAAACTGAAATTATAATGCTAGGAGCGGGTATATCTGGAACCTTTGTGTTGGTGTTTCTGCTTTGTACAGTTTTCTTTTATTTAAGACGAAAAAATTAGCCAAATAATAATATACCACTTCATCAAATCCCCATTAATTGGATACCACACTCTTAACTGGTGTACTTCAGTGGTTACTTGTGAGCATTAGTGTATTAATTTTGTTTATTGTACTTCACTCTTTACTAAACGGTCTTATGTTAAAGTAAACAATACTGTAGAATAGATATTCTTGCATTAATATAGGGTAGATTAAACAGGTGTTGCTATGTAACTTTCTAAGTGAATAATCTATTTTTGTTTATTCATTGTCATCAAGATTTGTTACACTTCTTATATGTGTGAACTATGTGATTCATGAGCGTGTAAGGTGATAAAGTATTTTCAACATACTTAATGTGAAGCGTGTGTAATCTTCTAAGTGGAGAGTTTTCATTGCTTCTGTTAGTGCTTTTGCCATGTGAAGAGTGGAGGAATGTTGAGTGGTAAATTCGAGGGCGAATTACTCTGAAGGGTGGAGGAATGGTGAGTGGTACTTAAGTAAATAAATTAGTCAAATCAAAGTGAAGTAGAAATTAGAATATAAATGAAACACTTGGTTTAGTTTAGAGAGTTACATACTGGCGAACGGCGGGCAGAACAGCAGAGCAGAAGAGACAATGACCGTGAAGTCAGCAAGTTCCACATAAGCAGGCACTGTCGATTCAGCCGTCAGGCCATCGCCCGACCGGCTCACATGTTTCTCAGTTGTCGCATGTAAGCAAAGGCCCTCGCCTACATTCCAAGAGCCAATGACCGACATTAAGAAGATTCTTCGAGAAGCTTCTCAACGTGACAGAAGAGGCAATGACCGTGAAGTCGTTCACCTCCAGTAAACTGAAGTGAATAAATACGCAAGACGCAGTGGGCCCGACAGACGGAGACGAGAGACGAAGAAGACGAAGGAAGAAGAGAAGAGTAGCAGTAGTTTCCAGTCGGTTTCGGTGCTGAAGACCGCCATGCAAGAAGAGACTACATCATGCACAGACGCACCAAGACCGCCGCTGTAATGGAATAGCAAGCAGCAGCCTCGGCGCCAGAAGACAGAAGTTAAAAGGTGTTTGAAGTCTGATTTTTATGTACCCGGGTGACCCGTGAGGATGGGAAGGAGACGGCCTCACATCAGCAGTCGCCTTTGAGCTGGGATGAAGATCTGTCAGTCGAAGACTGGCAAGCGGGAGACCATTGTTCGCGTCCGGGACACTGGCCTTCCCCCACTGTGCCGCTCCACTGGCCAACGCACAACACACGCGGCCACTTAGAGAACACAGCTGCTGCTCTCCGAGCCAGTACAATCCAGTAAGAAAACCGTAGTACGAAACTTGCAATAAAAGTTATCTTATGTAAATATGCTGTTTCATTCTACCTCATAGCCGAGCCAAGGAAGAACCCACCCTGCCCACAGGTTGTTAAGAGAGAAAAATTAATTAATTTAGAATTTTCACACTGACATAATGCTTTAGAAACAAATGCCCTTTGCAGAAATGCTCATCCTGACAATTGACTAGTATCAAAAGAGAAAACCCAGTTACATTTAGTATCAAAACTGTTACAGGATACAAATTACAAGACTACAAGTACAACTTTCATGTGAAGACCATAGCCGTGCTACTGTGTAGAAGTAAGACCCGCCCTGGAGCCTATAGTATATAATCTAGACACAATTTCTGTGTCCATTCCAAATAGAAGGGTGCGATGACTACAGGAAATGGGCAGTAGTGCGTCGGATACAAACTGCAAGACTCCCAGGAGAGCTTTCGTGTGGAGGCCGCAGCCGTGTTACTCTGTAGGTGTAATCGCACCCTGAAGCCTATAGCATTCAATCTTGACGCAATTTCTGTGTCCATTCCAAATAGAAGGGTGCGCGGGTTACAGTAACTGGGCAGTAGTGCGTCGGATACAAACTACAAGACTCCCAGGAGAGCTTTCATGTGGAAGCCGCAGACAAGTTACTCTCTAGGATAAAACACGCCCAGGAGCCTATAGTATTTAATCACGACGCAACTTCAGTGTCGCATCCTAAGTAGAAACGCGCGAGGGTTATAGTAAATGGGCAGCAGTGCGTCGGATACAAACTACAAGACATCCAGGAGAACTTTCATTTGGAGGCCACGGACGTGTTACTCTCTAGGATAAAACCCGCTCTGGAGCCTGTAGTATTTAGTCTCGACGCAATTTCTGTGTCGCATCCTTAGTAGAATGGTGCAAGGTTTTCAGTAAATGGGCAGCAGTACGTCGGATACAAACTACAAGACTCCCAGTTCTAACAACCCTACCACTACAAAGATCAAATTTTAATATAGATTGTGGTGTTGCTCACTCTGCTAAACACTGAACTTTCGGGCACCAACAATGTTATTATTTGGCAGGTGTCATTAGGGCACAGTTAATAAAGGCATTTCATGTAATAATAATTAAACTAGGCACTCATCTTTTCGTGTTTCCCACGCTGGTCTCGTTGTAAAGTCATGGCTCAATCGTCGAAAGTCTAGGTTGTAATGATTCCAAGTTAGGATGCAAAGAGGCCTAGGTTTTATTCTGCTATATGCAAAAGTTTTATTGATCTGTTTCACAAACCATTCTTGAGGATTAAACCTTAGAAAGTTAGCACAATAGTGATTTAAAAAAATCAGCACTCCAAATTTAAGATATATTTCCTTTTTATAGCTTTTGTCACAATATCGCTTAACACACAAAACATCACATCACAATACCAAACATAACTGAAAACATTTATAAGCTGTCTACAATAAGCGTCTTTCCTACATCACGTCCAACACTTGACTTTTTCAAGGTCCGACTCTCACTAAAACACTAATAAGACCTTACACGCCCAAAAATCAGACTTATAACTACATCAAAGATCATAGTGACAAAAGAAAGAATATACATAGGAATAATACCATTACAGTATAAACATACCGATGTATCAAAGTACCCCTACATTAATGAAAAAGCACCGAATGTTGTCTCAGAAATATGTTAACTACTTTACAGAAACACAGTAGAATATTGCTGGTATCGAGAGGTTCAGGTGACCTGCAGTAAAGGTTACGTAATTCAAGTACGATTACACAGTACAGCTGTAATGTGGCGACCGTAGCGTTCTTACTCTGTAGGAGTTAACCCGCCCTAAAGCCTATAGTATTTAATCTCGACGCATATTTCAGAGTCCCATCCTAAGTAGAATGGTGCGTCAGATACAAACTACAAGACTCCCACGAGAGCTTTCATGTGGACACCGCAGCCGTGTTACTCTGTAGGAGTAATCCCACCCTGCAGCCTATACTACTTAACCCCGAAGCAATTTCTCTTTCGCATCATAAGTAGAAGGTTGCGAGGGTTACGGTAAATGGGCAGTAGTGCGTCGGATACAAACTACAAGACTCCCAGGACAGCTTTCATGTTGGGGCTGCAGACGTGTTACTCTCTAGGATAAAACCTGCTCTGGAGCCTGTAGTAATTAATCTCGACGCAATTTCAGTGTCGCATCCTAAGTAGAGTTGTGCGAAGATTACAGTAAATGGATAGTAGTGCGTCGGATAAAAACTACAAGACTTCCAGTACAGCTTTCATGTGGCGACCGTAGCAGTGTTACTCTGTAGCAGAAAACCCGTCCTGGAGATTACAGTATTTAATCTCGACCCAATTTCTGTGACGCAGCATTAGTAGAAGGGTGCATAGGTTATAGTAAATGGGTTTTAGTTGGTCGGATACAAATTTCAAGACCCCCAGTACAGCTTTGATGTTGCGACAGTAGCCGTGTTACTCTGTAGGAGTAAACGCGCAGTGGAGCCTATAGTATTTCATCTCGACGCAATTTCCGTGTCGCATCCTAAGTAGAAGGGTGCGAGGGTTACAGTAAATGGGCAGTAGTCCGGCGGATACAAACTACAAGACTCACAGGAGAGCTTTTATGTGGAGCCCGCAGACAAGTCACTCTCTAGGATAAAACCCACCCTGAAGCCTATGGTGTTTACACTCGATACAATTCCTGTGTCGCATCCAAAGTAGATATGTGCGAAGAATACAGTAAATCGATAGTACTGCGTCGGATACAAACTACAAAACTCCCAGTACAGCTTACATGTGGCGACCGTAGTCGTGTTACTCTGTAGGAGTTAACCCGCCCTGGAAATTATAGTATTCAATCTCGACGCAATTTCTGTGTGGTATCCTAAGTAGCAGGGGGCGAGGTGTACAGTAAATGGGCAGTACTGCGTCTGATATGTACTACAACACTCCCAGTACAGCTTTCATATGCCGACCGTAGCTGTGTTACTCTGTTGGAGTAAACCCGCCCTGGAGCCTATAGTGTTCAATCTCGACGCAATTTCTGTGTCGCATCATAAGTAAAAGGGTGCGAGGGTTACAGTAAATGGGCAGTAGTGCGTCGAATAGAAATTACAAGACTCCCAGTACAGCTTTCATGTTGCGAACGTTGCTGTGTTACTCTGTAAGCGTAAACCAGTCCTGGAGCCTATAGTATTTAGTCTTGACGTAATTTCTCTATCGCATTGAAAGTAGAAAGGTGCAAGGGTTAGATTAAATGGGCAGTAGTGCGTCAGATAGAAACTACAAGACTCCCTGTACAGCTTTAATGTGGCGACCTTAGCCTTTTTACTCAGTAGGAGAAAACCCAGACTGGAGCCTATAGTATTTAATGTCGACGCAATTTCTTTGTCGCATCCTTAGTAGAAGGGTGCGAGGAATACAGTAAATTGGCGTTAGTGCGTCGAATGCAATCTACAAGAATCCCAGTACAGCTTCCATGTGGCGAACGTAGCTGTGTTACTCTGTAAGAGTAAACCCGCCCTGGAGCCTATAGTATTTAATCTTGACTAAATTTCTGTGTTGCATCCTTAGTAGAGGGGTGCGAGGGTTTTAGTAAAAGGGCAGTGGTGCGTCGGATACCAACTACAAGACCCCCAGGAGAGGTTTCATGCGCTGACTAGATCTGTGTTATTCGCTTGGCGAAATGGCGAAATGGAGCCTTTAGTAATGAATCGCGAAACATTTTCTCAGTCGCATCCTTACTAGGATGGAGCAAGGGTTACAATAAATGGGCAGTGGTTCCACGGATACAAACTAAAGGACTGCCAGGAGAGATTACATGTTGTGACTACAGCCATGTTAGTCTCTTGGATGAAAGTCGGCAATGACCCAGTAGTATTCTATCGCGACGCAATTTGTGTGTACATCTGATAGAAACTACAAGATGACCATTAGAGTTTCCCCGTGGTGACCGCAGCCCGTTAGTATCTTGGAGAAAAGGTGGCATGGAGCCTGTAGTATTCAATCCCAACGCAATATCTGTGTCGCATACTTATTTTGGCGATGCAAAGGTAACAGTTAATGGTGAGTGGTGCGTCGGATACAAATTGTGGGTCTCCCAGGAGAGCTTTCTTGTGGCGACCACAGCCGTGTTACTCTCTAGGAGAACAGCTGCATGGAGACTGTAGTATTTAACCTCGACGCAATTTCTGTGCCTCATCGTGAATAGGATGGTGCAACGTTTACAGTAAATGGTCTGTGGTGCGTCAGATACAATCTACAAAACTCCCATAGACCTTTTATGTGGAGACCTCAGCCGTGTTAGTCTCTAGGTGAAAAGCCACCATGGAGTCTGTAGTATTTAAGCTCGACGCAGTTTCTGTGTCACATCCATACTGAGACGGTGCAAGGATTACAGTAGATGGTCAGTCGTGTGTCGGATATGAACTACAAGACTCCCAGGAGAGCTTTCATATGGCTACCGCAGAAGTGCTAGTCTCTTGGATGAAAGCCGCCATGGAAGCTGTAGTATTTAATCTCGACGCAATTTCTGTGACGTCACCCTACTAGGGTGCGAGGGTTACAGTGAGAGGTCAGTGGTACGATGGATACAAACTACAATTCTTCCAGGAGAGGTTTCATGTGGCAACACAGCCGTGTTAGTCTCTTGGAGAAATGTCGGCATGAAGACAGTACTCCCAGAAGAAATTTCATGTGGCGACCAAAGCAGGATTAGGCTCTTGGATAAAAACCGCCATGGAGGCTGTACTAATTAATCTCGACGCTATTTCTGTGTCTCATCCTTACTAGGATGGTGCGAGGGTTACAGTAAATACTCAGTGGTACGTCAGATATAAACTACAATTCTTCCAGGAGAGGTTTCATGTTGCAACACAGCCGTGTTAGTCTCTTGGAGAAATGTCGGCATGAAGACTGTAGTATTCAATCACACTCAATTTCTGTGTCTCATATTTACTAGGTCAGTAAATTCTCAGTGGAGCATCGGTCATTAACTACAAGAAGCCCAGGAGTGGTTTCATGTGGTGACCGCAGCCCAGTTCGTCTCTCATATAAAAGTCGGCATGGAGCCTGTAGTATTCATTCGCGACGAAATTTCTGTGTCGCATTCTTACTAGGATTCTGCTGCAGTAAATGGGCAGTGCTGCGTCGGATTCAAAGTAAAGGACTGTCAGGAGAAGTATCATGTGGCGACCGCAGATGTGTTAGTCTCTTGGAGAAAAGTCCCCATGGTGCCTTTAGTATTGATTCGCGACACAAGTTCTGTGTTTCATCCTTAGTAGGACAGTATGCATGTTACAGTAAATGGGCAGTGGTGCGACAGATACAAACTACAGGACTGCCAGGAGAGGTTTCATGTGGAGGCCGCAGCCACGTTAGTCTCTCGGAGGAAAGTCGGCATGGAGCCTATAGTATTCAATCGCGACGCAATTTCAGTGTCGCAGTCTTACTTGGACAGTGCGACAGTTACAGTAAAAGGTCATTGCTGCGTCGGATACATGCTACAGGCCTCTCAGGTGAGATTTCAAGTGGCGACCGCATCCGTGTTAGTCTATTGGCGAAAAGTCAGCATGGAGTTTGTAGTATTCAAACTGGACGCAATTTCTGTGCCGCATGCTTACTAGGCTAGTGAGACGGTTACAGTAAGTGGGCAATGATGCTTCGGATGCGCATTACAGCACTCCCAGGACTGGTTTCATTTAGCGACTGTATCCGTGTTAGTCTATTGAAGAAAAATCGTCATGGAGGCTGTAGTATTCATTCGCGACGGAGATTCTGTGTTGCATCCTTACTAGGACGGTATTAGTGTTACAGTGAATTGACAGTGGAACTTCGGGTACCAACTACAAAACGCCCAGGAGAGGTTTCATGTTGTTAACACAGATATGTTAGTCTCTTGGAGACAAGACGGCATGCAGCCGGTAGTATTCAATGGCGATAAAATTTCTGTGTCGCGTTCATACAAGGACGGTGTTACGGTTACAGTAAATGATCCCTAGTGCGTCGGATACATGCTACAAGATTCCCATGGAGGTTTAATGTGGCGACCACAGCCGTGTTAGCTTCTTGGAGAAAAGTCGACATGCAGCCTGTAGTATAAAACCATGGCGTGTTTTCTATGTCGCTACAAAAGACGAGACTTACAGCATTGCTTTTATGTGGCAACCGCAGCCGTGTCACTCTCAATGAGAAAAGCCACCATGCAGCCTGTACTATTTAATCTCGACGCAATTACTGTGTCGCATCTTTACAAGGACGGTGCAAGGGTTACAGTGAATGGGAAGTTGTGCGTCGGATATAGACTACAAGACTCCCAGGAAAGGTTTCATGTGGCGACCGCAGCTATGTTAGTTTCTATGAGAAAAGTCAGCACAGAGCCTGTTGTACTCAAACATGTTGCACTCTGTGTTCCATTCTTACTATGATAGTGTGAGGGTTACAGTAAACGGTCAGTGGTGTGTCGGATAAGAACTACGGGACGCCCTGGATAAGTTTTATGTGGCAACCACAGCTGTGTTATTATCTTGGAGGAATGTCGGCATACAGCCTGTAGTATTCAATCGCGACGCAGTTTATGTGTGCATCTGATAGAAACTACTAGACGCCCATTAGAAGTTTCATGTGGTGACCGCAGCCCTGTTAGTATCTTGGAGAAATTGCAGCGTGGAGCCTGTAGTATTCAATCGTGAAGCAAATTCTGCGCTGCATCCTTACTATGACGCAGCGAGGTTTACAATAAATGGACAGTGATGTGTCGGATACAAATTACAGTCGTCCCACGGTAGGTTTCATGTTGCGATCGCAGCCCTGTTAGTCTCTTGCAGAAATGTCGGCATTGAACTTGTAGTATTCAGTCACGCCGCAATTTCCGTATCACATTCTTACTACGACGGTGCGAGGTTTACAGTATATGGGCAGTGGTGCATCGGATACAAACTAGAGGACTCGCTGGATAGGTTTCATTTGGCGACCGATGCTGTGTTATACTCTTGGAGAAAAGTCGGCAACGAGTCTGAAGAATTCAATCTCAAGTAATTTTTTGTGTCGCATCCCTACTAGGATGGTCAAAGGGTTACAGTAAATGGGCAGTGGTGCGTCGAATACAAACTACGGGACGCCCTGGAGAGGTTTCATTTGGCGACCACAGTCTTGTTAGTCTCTTGGAGAAAATTAGGCATGGAGCCTTTAGTATTCAATCGCGAGGCAATTTCTGTATCTGATCCTTACTAGACATGTGCGAGGTTTACTGTATATGGGCAGTGGTACATCACATACAATCAGTCAGCCTGCAAGGCGAGCTTCCATGTGGCCATCGCAGCTGTGTTAGTCTCTTGGAGATAAGTCGCAATGGATACTGTAGTAATCAATCACGGCGCAGTTTCAGTGCCTCATCCTTAATAGGACGGTGGGAGTGTTACAATAAATGAGCAGTGGTGCATCAGATACATAGTACATGACTCCGAGGCGTGGCTTTATGTGCCGACAGCAATCATGTTAGTCTCTTAGAGAAAAGTTGGCATCGAGCCTCTAGTATAGTAGCGCAACGCAGTTTCTGTGTAGTATCCTTACTAGGACGGAGCGACGGTTACACTAAATGGGCAGTGGTGTATCGGATACAAACTGAAGGATTCCCATTAGATGTTTGATGTGGTGACCGCACCCGTGTTAGTCTCTTGGAGAAAAGTTGGCAAGCAGCCTGTAATATACTATTGAAATGGAATTTCTGTGTTTCATTATTATTAGGATGGTGCTACTGTTACTAAATGATCAGTGGTGCGTCGGATACGAACTACAGGTCTCCCAGGAGTGCTTTCAAGTGACGACGCCACCATGTTAGTCTCCTGGAGAAAAGTACGCATGAAGCCTGTAGTATTCAATCGCGATGCAGTTTGTGTGCCACATTGTTACTAGGACGGTGCGAGTGTTATAGTAAATGGGCAGTGGTGCATCTGATACATAGTACAAGACTCCCAGGAGAGGCTTCATGTGGCGATCACAGCCATGTTAGTCTCTTGGAGAAAAGTTGGCATACAGTCTGTAGTAAACAATCGCGACGCAATTTCTGTATCAGATCCTTATTAGGACGGTGCGACGGTTACAGTATATGGGCAATGGTGCTTCAGATACAAGCCAATAGAATCCCTGGAGGGGTTAATTTGGTGACAGCTGTTGTGGGTTGGCAGGAGAGCCAACACGGGTTTACTAGAGGAAGCCGAAAGGCACGCGTTTTAGCTCACACAGGCTGGCGTGAGGTCTGGAACAGGACAAGGAAATTAGGATTTAGAAAAACGGACGTAGCTGGTGGAATACTTATCTTTAATCCATAACTGGTGAACGTCGCTCTTGACGGTACATTATTCATAATATCAATAGTAACTGGTAATGGCGCCTTGCTAGGTCGTAGCAAATGACGTAGCTGAAGGCTATGCTAACTATCGTCTCGGCAAATGAGAGCGTATTTTGTCAGTGAACCATCGCTAGCAAAGTCGGTTGTACAACTGCGGCGAGTGCTAGGAAGTCTCTCTAGACCTTCCGTGTGGCGGCGCTCGGTCTGCAATCACTGATAGTGGCGACACGCGGGTCCGACGTATACTAACGGACCGCGGCCGATTTGAAGGCTACCACCCAGCAAGTGTGGTGTCTGGTGGTGACACCACAACAGCATCCGTGTTAGTCACTTGGACAGATGTCGGCATGGAGTCTGTAGTATTCAGTCGCAACGCTATTTCTGTACTTCATCCTTACTAGGATAGTGCGAGGGTTACAGTATACGGGCAGTGGTGCATCAGATGCTAACTACAAGACGCCCATCAAAGGTTTCATGTGGTGACCGCAGCCCTGTTAGTCTCTTGGAGAAAAGTCGGCATGGAGCCTTTAGTATTGTAGAGGACAAGGGTTATTTTCAGAAAATATGGTGCGGAATTGTGATTTAGTGTGCTTCAGTGCGCGATGCGCCAGCCTCACGGCAGATGGCGGACGAAGACTGGCCGGCGCGTTATGCAGGTGACACAGTTTTGCAACGAGTGTCGGTATGTGTGTACGTGCGCGGCAGCCGTCAGAACGCAGCATTAGCAGAATTACGCAGGCGCGGGTCGCGTGTGGCTCGGTTGTGGTTCCCAACTCGTCGAGAACCTTCTAATAAACACGCCGCCGTGTAACCGGCGGATTCAGCAGCAGTCTGCAATATTTAAGGGCATCAGAGGTGAGCGTCGGCATTCGGTTCGACCGATTGGGCGTCCGGTCGCTGTCATGTCGTCGTCATCAGTGACGCTGTCCCTGAGGACTGGCCGAAGGAGGACACTGCCCGCTGCTGCACCGGCTACTCCCGGCGTCGTCTCGCGCCGCTGCGTCTGCAGGGGGTGAGCTGCGCCGGGCCTCGTGCTGCCAACGTCCTGCCGCCTGCAACAGCCGCTGACCGAGCATGGCGTCGCGTTCCCCAGGCTGCGTACACCTGCACGTCTGCAGGGGCAGGGGCTGAGATACCGGAAAATGTATTGGAAGAACCAACAAAAATGAGAAACATTGCTAAAAACAACCACCTTCTTCTACCCAGCCACGCCCTACAACGCCGACCACGTCACCCGCTCCTGTCATCCTATTACAGTATTCAATCGAGATGCAGTTTCTGTGCTGCATCCTTACTAGCATGGTGCGAGGGTTACAGTAAATTGGCAGTGGTGCATGGGATACGTAGTACAAGACACCCAGGAGACTTTTCATGTGGCGACCGTAGACGTGTTCATCTCTTGGAGAAAAGTTGGCATGAAGCCTGTAGTATACTATCGCAACGCAATTTCTGTGTTGTATCCATACTAGGATGGTGTGACAGTTACATTAATGGGCAATGGTTCATTGGATACAAACTACACGGCTCCCTGGAGATTATTCATGTGGCAACCGCAGCCGTGTTAGGCTCTTGGAGAAAAGTTGTCATGGAGCTTGTAGTGTCCAATCGCGACGCAATTTCTGTATCTCATCTTATTAGGACGGTGTGAGGCTTACAGTATATGTGCAATGGTGCATCAGATACAAACCACAAGACTCCCAGGAGTCTTTTGGGGACGGCACCTGTGTTAGTTACTTGGAGAAATGTCAGCATGGAGCCTGTAGTATTCAATCGCAACGCATTTTCTGTGTGGTATCCTTACTGGGACGGTTCGAGGGCTACAGTAAATGTGCGGTGGTGCATTGGATACAAACAACAGCACTCGCAGGTGAGGTTTCATTTGGCGACGGCACCCGTGTTAGTCTTTTGGAGAAATGTCGTCACGGAGCCTGTAGTATTCAAGCGCGCAATGAACCATTGCCCATTAATGTAACTGTCGCATCCTTACTAGGCCGGTGCGAAGATTACAGTAAATGGTCAGTGTAGCATCGGATACAAATAACAGGACTCCCAGGAGATGTTGCATGTGCCGACCGCAACCGTGTTACTCGCTTGTTGTTGTCAGCATGTTGTTGTTGTGGTCTTCAGTCCTGAGACTGGGTTGATGCAGCTATCCATGTTACCCTATCCTGTGCAAGTTTCTTCATTTCCCAGTACCTACTGCAACTTACATCCTTCTGAATCTGCTAAGTGTATTCATCTTTTGGTCTCCCTCTATGGCTTTTACCCTCCACGCTGCCCTCGAATGCTAAATTTGTGATCCCTTGATGCCTCAGAACATGTCCTACCAACCAGTCACTTCTTCTCGACAAGTTGCGCCACATACTCCTCTTCTATATTCTATTCAATATCTCCTCTTTAGTTATGTGATCTACCCATCTAATCTTCAGCATTCTTCTGTAGCAACACATTTCGAATGCTTCTATTCTCTTCCTGTCCATACTATTTATCGTCCATGTTTCACTTCGATACATGGCTACACTCCATACAAATACTTTCAGAAACGACTTCCTGACACTTAAATCTATACTCGATGTTAACAAATTTCTCTTCTTCAGAAACGCTTTCCTTGCCATTGCCAGTCTACATTTTATATCCGCTCTGCATCGACCGTCGTCAGTTATTTTACTCCCCAAATAGCAAAACTCCTTTACTACTTTAAGTGTCTCATTTCCTAATCTAATTCCCTCAGCATCACCTGACTTAGCTCGACTACATTCCATTATCCTCGTTTTGCTTTTGTTGATGTTCATCTTATATCCTCCTTTCAAGATACTGTCCATTCCGTTCAACTGCTCTTCCAAGTCCTTTGCTGCCTCTCACAGGATTACAATGTCATCGGTGAACCTCAAAGTTTTTATTTCTTCTCCATGGATTTTAATACCTACTCCGAATTTTTTCTTTTGTTTCCTTTACTTCTTACTCAATATACAGATTGAATAACATTGGGGAGAGGCTAGAACCCTGTCTCGCTTCCTTCCCAACCACTGCTTCCCTTTCATGCCCCTCGACTCTTATAACTGCCATCTGGTTTCTGTACAAATTGTAAATAGCCTTTCGCTCCCTGTATTTTACCCCTCCTACCCTTAGAATTTGAAAGGGAGTATTTTAATCAACATTGTCAAAAGCTTTCTCTAAGTCTACAAATGGTAGAAACGTACGTTTGCCTTTCCTCAATCTTTCTTATAAGATAAGTCGTAAGGTCAGTACTACCCCACAGGTTCGAATACTTCTACGGAATCCAAACTGATCTTCGCCGAGGTCGGCTTCTACCAGTTTTTCCATTCGTCTGTAAAGAATTCGTGTTAGTATTTTGCAGCTGTGACTTATTAAATTGGTAGTTCGGTAATTTTCACATCTGTCAACACCTGCTTTCTTTGGGATTGGAATTATTATATTCTTCTGGAAGTCTGAGGGTATTTCGCCTGTCTCATACATCTTGCTCACAAGATGGTAGAGTTTTGTCAGGACTGGCTGTCCCAAGGCCGTCAGTAGTTCTAATGGAATGTTGTCTGCTCACGGGGCATTGTTTTGACTCAGGTCTTTCAGTGCTCTGTCAAACTCTTCACGCAGTATCGTATCTCCCATTTCATCAGGCTGGAGCTTGTAGTATTCAATCGCAACGCAATTTCTGTATCGCATCCTTACTAGGTTGGTGCAAGCGTTACAGTAAATGGTCAGTGGAGTGTCGGATACAAAGTATAGGACTCCGAGGAGAGGTTTCATGTGGCGACTGCAGACATGTTAGTCTCTAGGATATAAGTCGACATGGGGCCTGTAGTATTCAATCGCTACGCGATTTCTGTGTCGCATACTTACTATGAGTGTGCGAGGGATACAGTAATTGGGCAGTGGTGCGTCGGGCATCAACTACAAGACTCCCAGGAGAGGTTTCATGTGCTGACCACATTTGTATTAGTCTGTTGGAAAAAATGTCGACATGGAGTCTGTAGTATTCAACCGCGACATAATTTCTGTATCTCATGCTTACTAGGATGGTGTGAGGGTTACAGTATATGGGCAATGGTGCATCAGATACAATCTATAAGACTCCAAGGAGAGGTTTCAAGTTGCGTTTGCATCTGTGTTAGTCACTTGCAGAAAAGTCGGTATTGACAATGTAGTATTCAATCACGACGCAATTTCTGTTTCGCATCCGTACTAGGACGGTGCAAGTGTTACATTAAATGGTCAGTGAAGCGTAGAATACAAACTACAGGACTCACAGAAGAAGTTTCATGTGGCGACCGCAGCCGTGTTAGTCTCTTGAAGAAATGTCTGTATGGAGCCTGTAGTATTCAATCGCGGCGCAGTTTCTGTGCCGCATCCTTACTAGGACGGAGCGAGGGTTACAATAAACTGGCAGTGGTGCATCGGATACATAGTACATGACTCCCAGGGAAGGCTTCATGTGGCGATCCCAGCAGTGTTAGTCTCTTGGAGAAAAGTTTGCATGGAGCCTGTAGTATACTATCACAACGCAACTTCTGTGCCACACCTTACTACGATGGTGCGAAGGTTACAGTAAATGTGCAGTGGTGCATCGAATACATAGTACAAGACTCGCAGGAGAGGCCTTATGTGGTGACCTCAGCCGTGTTTTTCTCTTGGGGAATAGTTGGCGTGGAGCCTGTTGTATATTATTGCAATGCAATATCTGTGTTGCATCCTTACTGTACACGTGTTCAGCATTTTACAAGAACTGATCACATTAATAAATGAAATAAAGTACACACACACTGTATAAATCTTTAGCATTTTTACAAGAATTAGGAAAGGAATGGGATTGATAGCATCATTGTTGTTCACTTTGGGTTCACGTAGCTGCACTAAAAGTCCATATCTTGCTACAGAAGCACAACACTAAGTAAGACAATCTGAAGTTCTCTTCCATGAAGTATTTATCAGTGTAGCCAAGACAATGAAATGCTTATTAATATTGGATGTTATCATATGGGCAGTACATTAGGTACACCAAACAGTAGAATGATAATGACATTCCTTCAGTCAGAGTGGTGGACAGCTTGATGTCAACACCACATTATTGTAGAATCCATACTCTTACATCAACGTAGAATTAGTGCAAAAACCAAATAGAATGCTCCATTATCATGAGGATGGACAGGACATACGGATATTGCAGTTATTGGTGTTAATTAGGGCAGAAGGTGAAGGATACATTAAGTCTTATGCTGGTCATAATTCGGAACTACACTAGTGTATCATCTGATTTGAATAATTAATTATTGGCACTCATTTGCCAGTTACATAGCATGTATGTAGTATGTATGGAGTATTACAAAACATCTCATTACAATAATTACTGGCATAGCAGTTATGGAGTATTACAAAACATTATTCATAAGTTATCTCATTTCAATAATTATTAACACTCATTGGCCAGTTACAAAGCATTTATTATTCATAAGTCATCTCATTTCAGTAATTATTGGCACTCATTGACCAGTTACAAAGCATTTATGTAGTAATACAAAACATTATTCACTATTATTCAGAAGTCATTATTCAAGACAGGAGTTATTGCGTGTAGTAACAAGCTGCTAGAGACTATATTTGATATCATGCAAGTGACATAAGACATATTTATAATGTAAGACAATGGAACTAGTACTCAAGGCGTTTAGTCCAATAATACATAGCCATAATGGAGTTAAAACATCAGAAAAAATTGCATTATATTTAGGACTAGAAATATATCTTAAACTGCTAGCACTATTTAGTTGTATACTGGTAATAGTTGTGACTAGTATTAATTATTTTATGCTAGCAATGCATTGCGTTCGGATCAATAGTCAATTGCTGGGGCATGAAAATATTTGCTTTTGACTTATTGCTGGAAATAAGGATTATGAACGTCATTTGTCATCAGTCAGCTGTAGCAAGGTTATGAAACGAGTAGAGTATATGTGATCACATTCATGAATGACAGAGACAACTGGGTAAAGAATAAATAAATGCAAGTACTAGAACAGGTTTAATAACTAAGTGCTTGTAGCATATAACATAACGACATATTTCAGAAATCATGTTAGTATCATGAAAAGCGTCTCCTGGAAAAAATACAAAGTAGATTATTGAGCTGAAAGAAGAAATGTATTCATATTATGCTGAAAAGCAGTAAACTTCGAATTAACAGGTAATGAAACGTGTACTTAATATGTATGTACTCTAGCTGTCTTTCCCAAAACATTCAGTCATTATACTATGCGACATACGACGTACTGTCAAAAAGAACTGCAACAAATACTTAAATAATTACATAGCATCTCTTAACTAATAGAAAATATATAAACTTCATCATTATCATCATCTGCAAAGAAAAACTTCAGTAGTCATATTACCATATTCTTCATATAACCATTCATCATCATTTATTATCATCTGTAAAAAATAGACAATTCATTATTCACATTACCATTTTCTTTATACAACTATTCATTATCATTCATTATTTCATATATTATAGAGTTTTTTACTTCTAGCATGTTTCATCACTAAAATTAACATGTGTAGTTTTGTCTGACTTCCTGTCACAATCGCCTCGTATTCTGAAAGAAAAATAATTAGTCAAGACTGCTATCATACGGTGTGTATAGTATATTCTTGATAACGCTTGTTAATTCCGATCCATTTACTTTCCATGACAAAGTATTGCATCTCCTTTCTTTCATTCTGATGGTAAAATTTCCATTTCATAGTAAACCATTGTGGTTGTTTAATTTATTTCTTTTACACGGTATTGATTTCAAAAAATGATGAATATGGATTAATATCTTGCATTTAAATCAGATACCTATTAAATGAAAACTTCTTTCTAGTGACATGAGTAAGCACACTGCATAGCATGACGGAAAACGTATTAGGTCAAAAACACAGACGATTTTCAAGTGCAAAAATGTACACACAATATCGTAATGTAGTAGCAAAAAGCTGTAAAAGAGTCAAGACATTGGGATATCATAAGGCAAAATGTCAAAGTCATCTGGTGTTTGTTATAGCTTAAAGGTTTCATCGTACATACAGAGAAAGTTCTACTTTCGATAGGAAAACCATAATACATACATTAGAAAAAATGGAAAATGTGCACAGTCTGATATATAACGACAAGAAAAGCGACCTGCTAACCTTACCTTGCCGGGCACTTGCCAAGAAAAAATATAATCCTCATCAATAAGTGGTCATATAAATATTTGGAAATGGCATTACAGTGTGATAAGTCATAAAATGTTTATTCAATAAAGGTTTTAATTTTGGAAATATGGTGATTGCCCTTGGTTTTTCTCGTTCTCAAAGTTTCGACATGTACTATATTGGGGTGAGGAATGCTGCGAATTATATATGGACCAGCGTATAGAAGCTCAAAATTACTGTATCTACTCTTTCCTCTGTTGGATAAATAGTGTGTGTGTACTAATATCTTCTATCCTATGTGAAATTCACGGCGTGTACAAACCTGTTTTTGCTGTCTTCTGCGACACCTGCAGCACGTCTGATGTTGTTGAGCGCAATGTCAATTATTTCATGGTGTCGACTAGATGTAGGAAAGGATACTAATTCTTTAATTTTGTTGGGTGGTTCAACATTTTTCAATATAACAGTCAGACATAGCATAGTAGATTCGTTTGGTATGGAGTTAATTACATCCAGGAATGAGAGTATGTGTGTGTCCCAATCAATATGTCTTTTATGGCAGTATATTCTACATAGTTTACCGGTTTCTTTCATCAATCGTTCAAAAGGGTTAGAAGAAGCGTGATACCTGGATATATAGATCGGAGAAATGTTTCTAGCTCGTAACATACGTGTCCATATCGCAGATCGAAATTGTGGTCCATTGTCGGAAACTACTTTCGATCCTTGTCCTACATGAAATAGAAAATGTTTTACAAATGCATTCGAAGTAGATTTAACAGTAGCTTTGCGTAACAGACCGAAGGTAACAAATCTCTAGGTGAGTTCAACAGCGACTATGATGTAACAAAAACCTCTGTTAGATCTGGGAATCGATCCAAAAATGAGTACAGCGGCCATATGTCTCAATTTAAAGGGTACAATGGGATGTAACGGAGGAATATGTGAAGTCGTGTCTGATTTAGCTTTCTGGCAGATTGTACATGACGCTGAAAGTCGTCGAATACGTTTCTCCATGTTGGCAAAGTAACAGTTCTGTCTCAGTATAAGAACTCATTTTCTGTATCCATAATGTGCGTAACATAAATGAGTATGCCAAATTAATTTGTTATCAAGCTAGTCAGGAAATCACCAAAATAGAGAAATACTGCGTACTTTCTGCAGTTCGGATGGAGCTGAATTTGCAAAAATCCCGATTTTAAATCTAAAATGGTATAAATAGCAGTACCATCAAATTTCTGTAGAGGTTCTTCTAGTGTTTGTAGGCGATCTGTTTCATTAATAATAATGTCGTTGACATGACGCGAATCAAGTACGAGGCGAAGTGAGCCATCCTTTTTCTTAACAATATGGAGCGGATTTATGTAAGGACAAACTGCCGGTTCAATAATGCCTTGGTCAAGCATAGCTAGGAATTCTTTCTTCATTTGTTCTCTGTGAATATATGGAATGGAATATGGTTTGGCCTTAAATGTGTCATGCTGTTTAATTTGAAATTCATACATAAAACCGGACATAGTACCAGGGATAATGTCAAAAACTGGAGCTTTCTGTAAAAGAATATTGCGTAGTTGAGTACGTTCGTCATCTGCATTTCCGCTGCTCTGCTTTACTTCCTCAGAAGTCATTTGCATAACGTCATAGTCGGCTTCGCCTGGTGTATTGCAGCTGTGTACACACGTATCTCTGAACAATGTGGAACGACAGTCTTTGTTACACTGCTGATAAATCGTGCTGAAATTCGAATGCCAGTTGTACCTTTTCATCCTTTAACATTAAATAGGAATTTTGAAGGTGAATAATTGCGTCGTGTAGCACCAAAACAATTCGTACTTAAAATAGCGTCTGTTGTCAATAAGGGAACAATCCAAAAATTTGAGTGGAATGTGTGACCTGCAATACAAAACGATAAGTGTGTCTTTAATTTTACATCTACTACTTTATCAGATACTGCTCCTTTTACTTTAGTTTTGCCTAATGGTAGCGTAGGATAGGTATTTTCTTTCTTACATTCGTTGAAAGTTTCTTCATTTATAACTGACATAGGTGATCCACAATCGATTACTGCTGAAAATGTGGATGATCCAATATTTACTTCAATAACAGGGTGGGAATTTTTTTTTTTTTTTTTGTATAACTGGTTTTTCATGTAAAAGTGTGTCTCGGATGTCGTCAAAAGTAATAACATTTTCGTGAACAAGATTCTGTGTATCAAAAGTATTGCTTACGTTGCTGGAAGATGCAACCTGTGCTGTATCTAGTCCTATTCTTTCTGACGTGCTGTTGTTTGCAGGAGGGTGCTGTGGCACTTCGACTGTTTGTACTGTTCTGTTATTTCGTCCTGACGCATTAGGTTGTGGATGATATCGACTGTCTGGTTCATTCATGATAATCTGTTGTTGTGGATGATTCTGCTGGTGATAAGACCTACTGTTATTAAACGTGCGATGAAAACTGTGCTCAATACTTTTACGTATGTCATGATAGTCATTACTATACGGCGCGTTGCCATAGGAGTTGAAATAATGTGTCTTCAGTACGTAGTATTTCCTTGTTGCTGTGGTTAGGTATGCTAACCGGCTGGTTTTGTTGTTGTGGGGGAAACCCTCTATTGATGCCAAAATATGTTTGCTGTTGCTGATAATTATGACGATACTGATGATTAAAATTTTGTCACTTATTAAAATTATGCTGGTAGTTCTTGTCATTTCAGGAGTGTCTAATGAAAATTGTCACTTTCAGGTAAAACTTGTCATATCAGATTTTCTTTACTCATTTCTAATCCTAGATAAATCGACAGTTGAAGAGTTGTTCTGACAGATATAAAGGACAGTAATAGAGTAGGCAGCAGTGCAGAAAACTAAAGAAGAAATAGCACCCATACGGCTCAGGGCCCTGTGCACGCTGTGGCACATATTCATCGAAGTGTAATGAATCCCCTGAGGTCAAAATCTGCAAATAAATTTTAGTTTCTGCGTTACAGGCCAAGCCGGTGGAAATGCAAAAGTAAACTGTTGTATCCAGCCCAAAGGGTGAATCTGTGTTCTGTCATTCTTAAATACCTTAAATTTCCTAACGGATAGAAAGCGCTTGTAATCAAAATTATCGTCTCTGAATGTCTGAGCAGGTTCAGAATTGTATGAGAATCTATTTGTCCGTGTCTGTTCGGAATCTACGTCACGCTCTCTCTGTAAGTTACCTAAGTTATATTGGCTGTGTGAGTGTGACAAATGTTCAGAATGTGGCGTATGCTGTGACGCGGTAGAGGCTGAAACATTTTTCATTTCTGTCACTTCTTGTTGTAAAGATGACAATTTTCTTCGTACTGTATTATTGGATGTACCTATCTCACTGATTGCCTGTTGTATGTTTTGGAATTCGGGTCATTTTTAGTGTCACAGGCATCGATTTGTTTCTGCATTTTACGTGTGGTTATATTTCATTTCTTAACGTCTGATTTAATGGTATCGGGATCCTGTATTAATTCCAACTGTTCACGCCTGTTGGTCACTGTCTGAAAGTCTACTGTGTATTTATTTTCCAAAGTCTGAATATTAGTGTCTGTTTTTGTTTTTAGATCGGAGATTTCACCATGCAGTTCCGTGTTCAACTGTTTGATAGTATTAATTTCGTCTGATACTGTAGCAATGTTGGTGTCTACGTATGTTTTTGATTTTGTAAACAACTTACGCTTGTCTTCCTGTCTCTGTGTAGTAATTGTTTCCGTGACTTGTTTCTTTACTTTGTTCTGTTCCTGTATGAATTTACGGTAACGCGTTTCACGGTTTTGTAGGTGGTGATTAAAACGTTCATCAATTTGGCTGTTCTGTTGTTCAAATTTCTTGTCGACTTTCGCATCCAGAGTGCGTTAAAGTTCTGCTGACATTAATTTAAACTCGTCGTGTAACTGTGTAGCGTTTTCTGAACATTGTTTAGCAACTGCACTAATTTCATCTCTAAGTAATTTTGTTGTGGCTGCATGTGTATTACGTAATTCTTGGGTAACGGATCTAATTTCTTCAGTACTATTCCTAGCACAAGCCTTAATTTCCTTCCGTAATTGTTCTTTAGTAACATGAGATTGCACGGCGACGGTTGTAATCTGTTCATTAATCTGTTTAAAGTTCTCATTAATTTGCTTGATCGACCTGTCGTGTTTTTCACTAAGTTGTTGCTCGATTCATTAAGGTTGTTGTGTTTTTCATTCAACTGTTTAAGATTTCCATTAAGTTGTTTGTTCGATTCATTAAGTTGTTTATAATTGAATACCTGCCAGCAAAAACGGTGTAACTCTCAAAATGCAAATTGTACAGGAGGCGCGAAAAACCATTACCTATGCAACAGGTTTACGAACGGCAGAAATAGCATTCACAATCACTTGAAATGAGTCCATTGCTGATTAATGTCTACACGTTGTGGCAGTACGTGACCTGAAAAGCAAGATATTACAGATTTTCGTTCGGCATCCATACAAAAACGTTGTAACTCTAACTAGAGTAGCACACTTTTGTGAGTTATAACGTTTATTCCACTGATATTATTTAACCTCTAACAGTGTTTATTGGTTTTGTTCTGATTAGGCGTAAATACAATTTGCACTATACAATGTCGGAACTTGCGGGTGTTTAACTGAAGGTGGAAATATTGTTACAAAAGAATGGTTTGTAGTGATAAACGTTCACATTTTCATTTCACAAGAATATAACGAAACAGAATCGATACTGCACACGCAGTTTAAACGAAACAGTATTAATAGTTCCCACTGTGTAACACGATTATTCATGGCACACAAGACGTATTGTTGCAAACGTACGTTTTGCGTGACCGACCATTACACTGTCACTTTACTTTATCCTTAGGTTCTCATAAACTCTCGGTATTTCTCATGACTGCATCTACACATGTCTAGCAGATTAACTTTCTTTTCCACAGAAACAGGCAATGGCTCACCATAAAGTCTAGGTAGGCCATTCAAGCTAAACACCACCGGCGGAACTGTAATACTATTTTTACCCCTGGAGCGTTTTACTCAGTTTGCTGAATAACAAGGCTGAAAGTAGTTATGGCTCTTGCGGCTCTGGAGTACTGTTGGGGAGTATTATGATATCTTCATCCAAACATAATCCGTTATTTTGCATTTTGGATCTTTGCGGACGTGCTTTTCTATACCGCATAAATCAATAAAATCGTCCTGCTCCATGTAACGAACCAGAAACGAGTAGTTTGGTTGTGCAGTAGCTATGACCAGAACCCACCAAATGGTTCATACACAGAGTAGTTCTTCTTATGTTAATGTGAAATCCCTGTCACAAGGCAAAAAGCTGTGTCCTGTGATAAGAACTTTTTGCTTCACAGAGGTGAAATACTTCATGTTCAGGAGATATTGATACAAAGCAATATTTTTCCAGTTACTGTTCTTTCCTGTACATCGGTCTGAACGCACCCCTAAAGTTCTATCTTCACACGGGTTTAGTACTGAAAATGTAGATGTTACGTACTTCAGAAGGCACGAAGTAATTTCGGCTGATCCCCGCTTAGCAACAGTTTCAGGCCATACACACATCCACATCTTATTGTCACCAACGTTATGTATTGCCTGACTGTAGGTTGATAGCTGACGTTGATAGAAAACCGCACAATGGTTTAGGGTAGGACAATACAGCACCTGTTGAAGGACTGAGCATATTACAACATTGATTTCGTTTGCTTTAGCTTTCGCTGTATTCTTCTCCAGCATTGAATAAGCTGCTTCCGCATGTAAATGGTGCAGTTCGCTTTCTTCGTCGATTTTCTTTCTCTCTGTTTCATTTTTACTGTTAACTAACTGCAGGAACAGTCTGTCACAATACCCACATGAATCCGAACTTGGTACTCCAAAGCGAAAATTATATTGTCCCCTGAAAATATTTCTGTGAGGTCTTTCACTGCACTGTACTGTCGGATTATCTTCTTTAAAGAATCGGCAAATCTTGCAAATATTCAAATCGGATCTCAGGCAGAGCTTTTCATTCTTTTGTCTTGAGTAGTGGCTTTCAAGCTGTCCTGCAGCGTATTTGGACGATTCAAATGCCTACCCCTTCTGTCTTCTAACGGCACGCCACATTTAATCTTCCCTTGGAGCATTTGTACACGTCTAGCTGTAATCCTATATACCATGTAAGACGTATGCATTGCCGGCGATGGGCGAGGCATGGCAGAGTCTCTGACCAGAGAGTAGTATGTAGTTAGTTGTTGCTTGTCGCTAGTGGGCATTAGTCTTCAGTCTGTGCTAGTAAGCAGTTGTCTGCAGTAGTCTTGAGTAGTCTGCAGTAGTCGACAGCAGTCGGCGCGTGCTTGCGCGTGTCCGCAGTCTGCTCTGGTCGGGACTTTGGAGGATGAGTGTTATTGTAGAAGGTAAAGAAGCAGACTTGCGCATATCTAGTAATGTATATTAACTTCATTCATTTCTTTTTTAAAAAAATGCCTCAATAATAATTTTTATAATATAAAGTAATTTTTTAAAGAAAAGCATTCATTTCAATTGAAAGAATATTTCCAATGCATGATCATTCCTTCCAAGAATCAGAAAAAAAATATACGCCAGCATTGCACGAAGCTGTGCCGAAAAATTTCTACATAAGAGCAGATATATTCGCAGTTTTTATTGCGGTAACAATTTTTCCTTTTTTTTATTCAGAATACAGGTCCGGGGCGCAGCGCTGCTGTCGTCATAAAATTTACCAGGTTACTGAATTTTTTTATTATTTCCGGATTTAGGAATTGAATTTTGTGGTTACATTAAGTGTGAATGCATTTCTGCACGGAGACTATAAATAGGAGCCAATTTTGTTCAGAGGTTACATTAAAAATCAATTTTGTTCAGAGGTTACAATAATTTTAAAAAATCATTTAATTATTATTTTTGTGCGGAGGTTAACTTGGTTCATGGTCTCTTATTCATTTAAAATTTCTGTGGGGAGGTTACACTTGGCGACATCCGGCCAGGATCGTATTTCTTTGTGAATCTTCTGATAAGTGGTCATATATCTGCTCTTATTTACTTAAATGTAGTTTGCATCTGGCGCAACGCATTTACTAATTTGTCACTCTTTCTTTCACAGATCATCGGCAATTTGTTAGTCTTTGTTGTAATTGTGTTTGTTGCGTTTTGCATTGTCCTTGTTTCATATGTGCTTAATTCTGATTTGTAAAAAAATGCCGCGAAAAACTGTTAACAGTACATCACGATGTGCAATGAATGAAGTAGCCGATTCGAATAATTTGACCGGTCATACTAGCGACAGTTTGTGTAGTAATTATAATGCTCCATTTACAGACAATCAGTGCGTACTGACCACCAGTAATGATTTTGATGCAAATGATGAGCAAACAAATTCAATTGTGTCCTCTGTTAATTTAAAGACAATTGATGACGCGGGGCGTTCTGTTACAATGAACGCTGCCCAGTTCGACACGCCAGATTTGCAAAATTTACATAGCGAACAGATAATTGTTTCTAACGAAAATGAACAGTATACTCAAAGTAGGACAGATTTATTTGATTCTGAGGTAGTGACTAACAGTGCACATCCGATTGGGAAACCTTTTCGAGAATCACAGAATGACCAAATGGTTACACAAAACGTGACAATTGCAGGTACGCCATCAAACAGCATAGAAAATAGAGTAGGTAATATTGGCTTGGATCAAATTATGGCAGTATTGCTACAGTTTAAAAAGGAACACAACGACAATTTCAAACGACTTAATGAATCGTACAAACAACTTAATGAAAGTTTCGACAACCATTTCAAACAACTCAATGAAAAATATGACAGGTCGATCAAACAATTTAATGAAAGTTTCAAACAGTCGAATGAAAAACACGACAACCTTAACGAACAGAACAAACAACTTAGTGAACAGATTACAGCTGTTACCGTGCAACGTCATGATACTAAAGAACAATTACGTGACGAAATTAAGGCTTGTGCTAGTAACAGTAGTGAAGAAATTAGATCTGTTGCACAATAATTACGTAATAGACATGCAGGCACAACAGAATCACTTAGAGATGAAATTAGTGCAGTCGCTGAATAATGTTCTGAAAATGCGACACAGATACGCGACGAGTTTAATTTAAAGTCACCAGAACTTTCACGCACTCTGGATACGGAAGTCGATAAGAAATTTGAACAACAGATCAGCCAAATTGACGAACGTATTAACGTGACAGAAATGAAAAATGTTTCAGTCACTAACACGTCACAGCATACGCCACATTCCGAAATTTTACACACTCACACAACCAGTATAACTTAAGTAATTTACAGAGACCACGTCACTTAGAATACGAAGTGACACAGACAAACAGATTTTTATGCAATCCTGAACCTGTTCACACATTCAGAGACGATAACGTTGATTACGAGCAACTTTTATCCGTAAACAAATCTAAGGTATTTAATAATGACAGAACACAGAGTCACGCTTTGGACTGGATACGACAATTTGCTTTTGTATTTTCATCAGCATTGCCTATAATGCAGAAACTAGAATTGGATTTGATACAACAACTTGCTTTTGAATTTTCATCGGCATTGCCTGTAATGCAGAAGTTAAAATTTATTTGTAGCGCGTAATTGACCTCAGGGGATTCATTACGCTTTAAAGAATATGTACCGTACCGTGCACAGGGCCCCGAGCCGTAGTAGTGCTATTTCATCTTTAGTTTTCTGCACTGCTGCCTTCTCTTCTACTATCCTTTATATCTATTAAAACAGCAACTGTCGATCTATCTAGGATTAAGAAACGTGTAAAGAAAACCTGATACGACAAGTTTTTACCGAAAGTGACAATTTTATCATTATACGTTCCCGAAATGACAAGAACTACCAGCGTAATTTTAATATCAGAGAAAATTTTAATCATCAGTATGTGTAAAATTATCAGCAACAGCGAACGCATTTTGGTAACAATAGAGGTTTTTTACCGCAACAACATGAAAGCCAACCGGTTAGAATACCTAACCAACGATGTAATGTACAAGGTCAACCAAGCTTTAATGTTTCGCCGCCTACACATATAGCGTCAGCTCCAACAAATAGTAACGCACAGCAACAAGGAAATAACTACGTACAGAAAACACACTATTTCAATTCCTATCGCAATGCACCGTATAGAAATGACTATTATGACAGACGTAAAAGTAATGAGCACAATTTTCAGCGTACGTTTAATAACAGTCGGTTTTACCAGCAGCAGAATGAACCACAATAACAGATTATCATGAATGAACCAGACAGTAGATATCATCCCGAACGTAATACGTCAGGAAGAAATAACAGAACCGTACAAATAGTTGAAATGCCACAGCATCCTCCCGAAAATAATAGCACGTCAGATAGAATTTGACTAAATACAGTACAGGTTGCATCTTCCAGTAACGCAAGCAATACTTTTGACACGCAGAATCTTGTTCACGAGAATGTTATTTGAAACATGCTTTGTTGAATGCACCACTTTTATCACATTCAGATCTTACTAGAAATTTTTCCATTGCCACCGACAGTTCTAACACCGCTTTAGGCGTATATATTTTTCAGGAAATTGAAGAATATGGCACTACAGTAATTAAAAACATAGCCTTTGCGAGTCGCATTCTGTCACCTTCTGAACGCAATTATTCTGTTACAGAACTTGAAACATTATGTGTTGTATGGGCATTTACGAGATTTTGGCATTTCCTTTATGGAAGACATACCACCGTTTACACAGACCATAGAGCTATACAGTTTTTACTTTCGGCTAAATTTACACACGACAGATTAAGCAGATGGAAACTTTATTTACAAGAATTTAATTTTACAATTGTTCACATTCCCGGTACACAAAATATTGTAGCAGACACACTATCCCGTTCTCTTAGCAACAATCAGCAAGACATCGCAAACAACTTCTGCAAAGCAAATTTCAGCGTCATGTACAGTCAACAAGTTTCATTTGAAAATTTCATTTCGTCGTCATTACAAGAGATAGCACAAGAGCAGAGTAAAGACAACGTGTGGAAAGAAATTAAACACCTTTGGCAAGATAGGAATAATGTTACCATTAGAAACCATTACACTGTACGCAATGACATTCTGTTTCGCCGCTCTCACCCTGACAGCAACAATTGGTTATTATGCATTCCTGATGAACTTGTTAACAAATTAATCTGGTATACTCATTTAAGTTACGCACATTACGGAGCCAGAAAATGTTTTCTTATACTGAGACAGAACTGTTATTTTACCAACATGGAGAAACGTGTTCGACGAGTTTTAGCGTCATGTAAAATCTGCCAGAAAGCTAAATCAGACACGACTTCACATGTTCCTCCATTACATCCCATTGTACCTGTTAAATTGAGACACATGGCCGCTGTAGACATTTTTGGTCCGATTCCCAGAACTAATAGAGGTTTTTGCTACATCTTTGTCGCTGTTGAACTCACTTCAAAATTTGTTACCTTCACTCCGTTACGCAAAGCTACTGCTAAAATTGTTTCGAAAGCATTTGTAAAACATTTTCTATTTCATGTAGGGCATGTACTGAAAGTAATTTCCGACAATGGATAACAGTTTCGATCTGCTATATGGACACGTATTTTACGAGCTAGAAACATTTCTCCGATCTATATATCCAGGTATCATGCTTCTTCGAACCCTTGTGAACGATTAATGAAAGAAATTGGTAAACTGTGTAGAATATACTGCCATAAAAAACATATTGATTGGGACACACACATACTCTCATTCCAGGGTGTAATTAATTCCATACCAAATGAATCTACTATGCTATCTCCGTCTGTTATACTGAAAAATGTTGCACCACCTAACAAAATTAAAGAATTAGTATCCTTTCCTACATCGCGTCGACTACGCCACCATTAAATAATTGACATTGCGCTGAACAACATCAAACGTGCCGCAGAGCGCCGGAGAAGACAGCAAAAACAGGTTTGTACACGCCGTGACTTTCACATTGGACAGAAGATATTAATACGTACACACTATTTATCCAACAGAGGAAAGAGTAGATGCAGTAAATTTGAGCTTCTATACGCAGGTCCATATCGAATTCGCAGCATTCCTCACCCCAATGTAGTACACGTCGAAACTTTGAGAACCAGAAAAAGCAAGGGCAATCACCATGTCTCCAACATCAAACCCTTTATTGAATGAACATACTTTATGATTAATCAGACTGTAATGCCATTTCCTAATTTTTTTATGACCACTTATGCAATTATATTTATGTGACTACTTACTGATGATTATCGTATTTTTTCTTGGCAAGTCCCTGGCGAGGTAAGGTTAGCAGGTCGCTCTTCTTGTCGTTACACATCAGACTGTGCACATTTTCCATTTTTCATGTATGTATGTTTGTTTCCTGTTTTGTTTGTATGCTCTATGAAATATTTAAGATATAACAAACACCAGTTGACTTTAACATTTTGCCTTATGATATCTCAACATCGTGACTACTTTACTTTTTTTTTTTTTTTTTTTTTTTTTTTTTTTGCTGCTACATTGTGATACACTGTGTACATTTTTGCCTCTGAACACAGTCTATGTTTTTGACATATTACGTTTTCTGTCATGCTGTGCTGTATGCTCAAATATATCACTAGAAACTAGCTTTTATTTAATGGGTATATGATTTAAATGCAAGACATTAATCATTGTTCATCATTTTCAGAAAGCAATAACGTGTCAAAGAAATAAATTAAACAAACCACAGTGGATTACTATGAAATGGGAATTTCCCCTTCGGAATGAACGGAAGAAGATGCAATACCTCGTCACGAAGAGTAAATGGATCAGAATTAACAAACATTAACAAGAATATACTATACACATCGTACATATATATTTAATACACATTTCATTACCTGTTAATTCGAAGTTCACTACTTTTCAGCATAAAATGCGTTTCTTCTTTCAGTTTAATAATCTATTTTGTATTTTGCAGGAGAAATTATTCATGAAATTAATGTGCTATAAGCAGTTGGTCATTACCGTTGCATTTTTTTCCCATTTGTGTGTCATTTATGAATGTGATCACATATACTTTACTTGTTTCATAACCTTGCTACAGCTGACTCATGACGAATGACGTTACACATCTTCATTTACAGCAATAACTCAAATACAAATATTTTTATGCCCCAGTAATTAATTATCGATCCCAACGCAATGCAATGCTAGCACAAAAAAACATGTATTACCAGTCCCAAATAATGCTACCAGTTTAAGAGAGTTCTGAGTAATACTGAATAATGTTTTCTAGTCACAGACCTTGAATAATAGTTACAGTATGTTACATTTTCAATATGTCCTATGTCACTTGAATGATGAGTTCTGCGTAATGTTTTCTAACCACAGACCTTGAGTAATAGTTACAGTGTGTTACATTTTAAATATGTCCTATGTCACTATCATTCATGATCAGTTCTGAGTAATACTGAATGATGCTTTGTAATAATGCATAAATGCTATGCCAATAATTTCTGTAAATAATATTTTTCTTATACTCTATAAATCCTATGCCAATAATTGACTCTCATTTTGAATGATAACTTCTGAATAATACTGAATAAGGTTTTATAAAAATATAAGAATACCTTGTAACTGGCCAATGAGTGCCAATAATTATTTTAAATATGTCGTATGTCACTTGAATGATGAAAAATGTTTTGTATTATTCAATACTTGCTATATGTTTAGTAACTGGCCAAAGAGTGCCAATAATTGTTTTAAATATGTTGTATGTCACTTGAATGATGAAAAATGTTTTGTATTATTCAATACTGTTTTGTAACTGGCCAATGAGTGCCAATGATTACTATAACTAAGTGAATAATGTTAATACTATGCCATTCATTAGCTCCTGTTTTGAATGATGACTTTTGATGGTTTGTAACTGGCCAATGAGTGCCAATGATTACTATAACCAAGTGAATTATGTTAATACTATGCCATTCATTAGCTCCTGTTTTGAATGATGACTTCTGATGGTTTGTAGCTGGGCAGTGAGTGCCAATGTTCTCTGTAAAGAAACGATTTATGAACATTATTCTGTAATACTATATACACGGTACAGAAATGTTCAGTAACTGGGTGATGAGGGCCACCAATTACTCAAATCGGTTGTTAGACCAGTGTAATTCTCAATGAAGACTAGTATGTGACTTAATGTCCTTCACCTTCTGACCTAATTACCAGATATTACTGCAATATCCGTTTGTCTTGTCTATCCTCATGATCATGGAGCACTATATTTGGTTTTTGCACTAAATCTATGTTGGTGTACCTTACAAGAATGTGATGTTGACACGACATGCTGTCCACCACCTTGAGCGATGGAGATGTTATTATGGTCCCACTGTTTGGTGTACTTAATGTACTACCAAAATGATAACATGGAATATTACTACGACATTTCAGTGTCTTGGCTACACTGATTAATACTTCAAGGAAAAGAACTTCAGATTGTCTCACTTGGTGTTGTGCTTCTGTAGAAAGATATGGACTCTCAGTGCAGCTGCATGCAACCTAAAGTGCTACAACCATGATGCAATCCTTCCCTTTCCTATCCTAGTTCTTGTAAAATAGTAAAAAAAGTATATCAGTGTGTGTGCACCTTTGTCATTTTGTTAACATGATTTGTATTCATTGCCTATACATTTGTGATTTCCTGATATGTTCAATACTACAGTGCGTGTGCACTTTATGTCATTTGTTAATATGCTTTGTACTCATTCCGTGTACATTTTGTGATTTGCTGATATGGCTCTGAGCACTATGGGACTTAACTTCTAAGGTCATCAGTCCCCTAGAACTTAGAACTACTTAAACCTAACTAACCTAAGGACTTCACACACATCCATGCCCGAGGCAGGATTCGAACCTGTGACCGTAGCGGCCATGCGGTTCCAGACTGTAGCGCCTTTAACCGCTTGGCCACACCGGCCGGCTTGCTGATATGTTCTGAACTACAGTGCGTGTGCACTTTTGTCGTTTGTTAATATGATTTGTACTCATTGTGAATACATTTTGTCATTGCTTGATATGTTCTGTACTCAGTGCATGTGCACTATATTTTATTTCATGTTCTGCACTTATATATATGTATATATTCTGTGATTGTAAATTTAGTTAATTAAGAAAAATTTGTTGCTCATGGCAAGTCCAATTGACTCACCATCGCTAGGAAATTTTTGACCCCCCCCCCCCCGCCCCCAGTGGAGGGTTATGTAAGACGTATGCGTTGCCGGCGATGGGCGAGGCATGGCAGAGTCTCTGACCAGAGAGTAGTATGTAGTTAGTTGTTGCTTGTCGCTAGTGGGCATTAGTCTTCAGTCTGTGCTAGTAAGCAGTTGTCTGCAGTAGTCTTGAGTAGTCTGCAGTAGTCGACAGCAGTCGGCGCGTGCTTGCGCGTGTCCGCAGTCTGCTCTGGTCGGGACTTTGGAGGATGAGTGTTATTGTAGAAGGTAAAGAAGCAGACTTGCGCATATCTAGTAATGTATATTAACTTCATTCATTTCTTTTTTAAAAAAATGCCTCAATAATAATTTTTATAATATAAAGTAATTTTTTAAAGAAAAGCATTCATTTCAATTGAAAGAATATTTCCAATGCATGATCATTCCTTCCAAGAATCAGAAAAAAAATATACGCCAGCATTGCACGAAGCTTTGCCGAAAAATTTCTACATAAGAGCAGATATATTCGCAGTTTTTATTGAGGTAAGAATTTTTCCTGTTTTTTTATTCAGAATACAGGGCCGAGGCGCAGGGCTGCTGTCGTCATAAAATTTACCAGGTTACTGAATTTTTTTATTATTTCTGGATTTAGGAATTGAATTTTATGGTTACATTAAATGTGAATGCATTTCTGCACGGAGGCTATAAATAGGAGCCAATTTTGTTCAGAGGTTACATTAAAAATCAATTTTTTTCAGAGGTTACAATATTTAAAATTCATTTAATTATTATTTTTGTGGGGAGTTAACACTTGGTTCATGTTATAAATAAAATTTCTGTGGGGAGGTTACAACCATGCACCACGTTTCTTGACATACCTGAATTTTTTCTGCACCTCATCTTAAAAAATACTTGAATGTGCAGTGTCTGCGCGAAATGGTCTCCTCAGTCTCCCTATCTTTGATGTCTACTATTTCAATGCCCGACGAAGCCAAAAGTCTGGTTTGTACATTATAGTCTAAAGCGTAGAATTCTTGAAACAGCTCTGTGTGGTCCTCTATTTTTAGTGTTTTACACCGGTATCGACATTTGCAGGTAGCAATCTATAAAGGGAGCACGACGTAATGATAAGTATAGTTGACCACTTTAACGCCAAAGGTAAAGGCTATGACTTTGCATTACAATATAATGTTTGCGAATAAGGTATGGAATCTTCCATTTCACAGTTATATTGTGTTGGATTGACATACAACGTTTATGCATCCAGCTGTTGAGCAGGTACTGGTTTGCTATTGTGGGCCAAATATGGTTGCCCCGAATTCCGTTTGTGTTTCTTCACAATCCTCATTCATTCACTATACTTAATTTTCCGTTTCCGGCCCCTTTTTATATCTTCGCACATGCTCTGACTTAACGTCACACAACGTTCCTGCTCCATGTTTACAACGTTTCTGCATCCGAGCGCCTCGCGACGAATGGTAAACAAACGAAAAATGGCGCTTAATGTACATGTTTGCCAACATTACTTCATACACGCCTTACTCTTGGCACTTACAACGTTTATACGTGACAAACCTTAGAAAAGTGAGGGTTACAACGTTTTTGCCGGCATGTATTCAATCGTTGTCTTGTTTTTCATTCATTCTACAGTTTGAGATTTTCATTAAGTTGTAGCAATACTGCCATAACTTGATCCATTCCAAAATTAGCGACTCTATTCTCTGTGCTGTGTGATGGTGTATCTGCATTTGTCACGTTTTGCATAACCATTTGGTCATTGTCTGATTCTTGAAAAGGTTTGCTAATTGGATGTGCACTGTTGGTCATTACATCGGAATCAAATAAATCTGACGTATTTTGAGTACATTGTTCATCTTCGTCAGAAGCATTTATATGTTCACTGTGTAAATTTTGCAAATCAGGTGTACCAAACTGGGTAGCGTTCATTGTAGCGGAACGAGCCCCGTCATCAATTATCGTTAAATTTACTGTGGACATAATTGCATTTGTTTGCTCATCATTTAGATTAGAATCATTACTGGTGGTCGGCACGCACTGATTACCTGTGATTGGAGGATTAGCAGTATGACTCTGAGTGTCGCTAGTATTATCAGTCAAATTATTCAAGTCGGCTTTTCGCTCATTACGCATCGCGATGTACTGTTAGCAGTTTTTCGCGGCATTTTCACAGCTCAAAGGTAGGCACAAAATCAGACAAAGCACAGCAGAAATGGAACAAATACAACAACAACAAAGAGCAATAAATTGCCTATGATCTGTGAAAGAAGGAGTGAAAAATTAGTAAATGCGTTGCGCCAGATGCAAACTACATTTAACATTAGGTAAATAAGAGCAGATATATAGCTAACTACTTCACAGAAATTCACAAAAAAATACTATCCTGGCCGGCTGTCGGCAAGTGTAACCTCTCAACAGTTTAATTCCGTAACCTCGGAATAAAACTGGGTGACTAACCTCTCAATAAAATTGTGACTCATATACAACCTTTCAATAATTAACTGACGGTGAATCTAAACTGGTAAATCTCGACGTCAGCAATGCTGCGCCATGGCCCTGAAAAGTCATTCTGAATAAACTGAAAATTCTTACCTCAATTATGTCGCCGGATAACGCGTATATATCTGCTCCTATACGAAATTTTTCTGTCACAGCCCAGTGCAATGCTGGCCGCTAGATTTGTCATGTATTAAAAGGAACAACTGATTTTTCTTTACGATAATCCGGATGACCATGGATAGGAGAAATTAGTAAATTTTTAAATTCTGATGAATGATTGTCAAAAGTTAATTTTATAAGAAAGATTATTATTAAAAGATTCTTTTTAATAACATTTACATGGGGCTTGATAGAGCAATAGTACAAAATCAGTTGTTACAAAGCACCTATGCGCGCAGCTACAAATAGTAATTTTTGGTTTTACCTTATACTACATCGCTCAGGCACCGCCATCGCTCTCCGTGACTGGAACTGCAACTCCATACGAGATACAACTGCTCTCTGTGAGCTGTACAACTGGACAACTGCTCTCTAAGAGCGACCTGACCCAACCGCCCGACTGCGAGCTGCTACTACTACTGCTGCTGCCGACACTGCTCCCTGGTGTGAGATTCTATTGTAGCCTACATATGGCAGGCAGCGCGTGAGCATTCCACCGAAGTTACATCTGCTCGAGTGCGCCAGCAATAAATTCCTTAGTCATGCGTAAGGTAATTTTACACGCTAAGAAGGATATCCGATGAAGTTGAAACTGTGACGAAAGCTTTCTAAAAATGTAAAATTCGCATTGTGCTAACTCATACTCGTATTAGTCGTCATGTAACAACGTACCACGCTTGCATGTTACCTTTCTTATACTATATTATTTTATAACGTTAATTGAATTCCCTTTCAGTATTTGACGAACGTAATAGAAATTACAAGAGGAAACACTGTCTTTACGTTCTGCAATTGTTTTCAGTGTGTCACGTGTCAGGTTCCTTGCTGAACCTCAGGAGACATGCGACGGCGGCATCGCCAAATGAAAGATCTATGCGACGGGCAGTAAACATTACATGATTCAAAGCTATGGCGTTTAAAATACCGAAGGTTGCCTTCAGTGCAGATTTTGGGCAAATATTAAATAGTATGTCTAAATTACTGGATATTTCTGTCGGAATTTTCACGTTGTCTCATTTACGGGTGATGTTAAGTTACTTTGTAAAAGAAGTAGTACTCGCTTTGATGTTCATTACTAAACTCTTTTCATTAACTCGGAGCTTACAGTCTCTTTCACACAAGGTGGAAGAAGTTTAATATTAACTTCCACGTTCCGTGTCTGCCTTTTACTCGTAGACTAGAGTGCAGATTCCTTCATTTGTTTCCCCTGAGACCTCAGGTAAAATAGGGACCAGCGGTCAAACAGAATACTGATGACAGAACTAAAGAGAACTTCTGCAGCAATTCCCGTAGGAACTGTAACTTTTAACTCGCCACCTGTGACAATTCAACTGTTGTAGAACTCCCACAGAGCACAGAGAATAAACAGTGCTACCAAAATGAACTGGTCGCTTATGCTTGGAATATTAAATCACACCTTATAAAGCACCAATCGCTCATTGTTGTAAATACAGCCCAGTTCGTTCTCGTCGCATCGGTTTTTCAGGTGTCGGACTTCGTTGTAGCTATAGTGCGAGTCAGATTAAACACTATAGCATCCGCTTGCTTAAAGCAAATTCGTACGAAGGCTGGGATTCGAGTCCGGGTCTGCTGCTCACTAGCCAGATGCGCCAACCACTACGCCACCCTGGCACTGTGGCTGTCCACGCCTCCTTCCTCAAACCAAATTCCCATTCACGCCTCACCCCACAAAAACTCGAACAGCGCTTCAGATGCCCCTGCGAGATTTTCCATTCTTCTGGAATTCGTGCCACTATTTTGTACCATGAATTATTAAACTGATGTTTCGGTAATACGCGCACACACACACACACACACACACACACACACACACACACACAAATACGCACACACACATACGCTTGTCAGCACGTGTGTTATTTAGAGTACAAATTATTCTTCAAGTCTGGGGATTTTTTGCCAGATACATATTTGCATAGCAGGTAAATAATTTTTAAAGGTTTACATCTTGATTTCAGCGCTCAGAAATTTGTTCTGCGATTACAATTTCGGCATGAAACCATTTTAATCGTCTCTGTTTATACACTCCTGGAAATTGAAATAAGAACACCGTGAATTCATTGTCCCAGGAAGGGGAAACTTTATTGACACATTCCTTGGGTCAGATACATCACATGATCACACTGACAGACCCACAGGCACATAGACACAGGCAACAGAGCATGCACAATGTCGGCACTAGTACAGTGTATATCCACCTTTCGCAGCAATGCAGGCTGCTATTCTCCCATGGAGACGATCGTAGAGATGCTGGATGTAGTTCTGTGGAACGGCTTGCCACGCCATTTCCACCTGGCGCCTCAGTTGGACCAGCGTTCGTGCTGGACGTGCAGACCGCGTGAGACGACGCTTCATCCAGTCCCAAACATGCTCAATGGGGGACAGTTCCGGAGATCTTGCTGGCCAGGATAGTTGACTTACACCTTCTAGAGCACGTTGGGTGGCACGGGATACATGCGGACGTGCATTGTCCTGTTGGAACAGCAAGTTCCCTTGCCGGTCTAGGAATGGTAGAACGATGGGTTCGATGACGGTTTGGATGTACCGTGCACTATTCAGTGTCCCCTCGACGATCACCAGTGGTGTACGGCCAGTGTAGGAGATCGCTCCCCACACCATGACGCCGGGTGTTGGCCCTGTGTGCCTCTGTCGTATGCAGTCCTGATTGTGGCGCTCACCTGCACGGCGCCAAACACGCGTACGACCATCATTGACACCAAGGCAGAAGCGACTCTCATCGCTGAAGACGCCACGTCTCCATTCGTCCCTCCATTAACGCCTGTCGCGACACCACTGGAGGCGGGCTGCACGATGTTGGGGCGTGAGCGGAAGACGGCCTAACGGTGTGCGGGACCGTAGCCCAGCTTCATGGAGACGGTTGCGAATGGTCCTCGCCGATACCCCAGGAGCAACAGTGTCCCTAATTTGCTGGGAAGTGGCAGTGCGGTTCCCTACGGCACTGCGTAGGATCCTATGGTCTTGGCGTGCATCCGTGCGTCGCTGCGGTCCGGCCCCAGGTCGACGGGCACGTGCACCTTCCGCCGACCACCGGCGACAACATCGATGTACTGTGGAGACCTCACGCCCCACGTGTTGAGCAATTCGGCGGTACTTCCACCCGGCCTCCCGCATGCTCACTATACGCCCTCGCTCAAAGTCCGTCAACTGCACATACGGTTCACGTCCACGCTGTCGCGGCATGCTACCAGTGCCAAAGACTGCGATGGAGCTCCGTATGCCACGGCAAACTGGCTGACACTGACGGCGGCGGTGCACAAATGCTGCGCAGCTAGCGCCATTCGACGGCCAACACCGCGGTTCCTGGTGTGTCCGCTGTGCCGTGCGTGTGATCATTGCTTGTACAGCCCTCTCGCAGTGTCCGGAGCAAGTATGGTGGGTCTGACACACCGGTGTCAATTTGTTCTTTTTTCCATTTCCAGGTGTGTACATCAAAATCTTGTAAGTACGGCATATGAAAGCCAAAAACTATAAAATTGGTTGCACCTACAGTTAATCCCATTGTAAATTGTCCTCATTACGTTGCATGATGTTTTGTAGATGCCTGAAGATGGCTTGATCCGAAAGCTGCAATCGAAAAATAAAATTTTAACAGCTGAAAGTAAGATGAGAGCCATCAAAATATTTATATAAGCTGTGGACCCCTACTACAAGAAAACAGGTAGAATAGTATTGTCATGGTTGACTCTTGTAAGAATGTCAATCATTTTGAGGGAATGTCGCCCACTCCACAGGGCAGAAGGGTTTGTATCGATTTAGGTCTTTCAGAACTTTGTGAAATTCTTCTCGCAGTGTCATGTCTCCCACCATATGATCTTCATTTACTTCCTCTCGTCCCAGGAATAAATTCAAATAGCTCCATTCCCCCAGTCCGACCAAAGTTTTCCCTAGCTTTTCCCTGGTCATCAGGAGAATGCTGAAAGTGGAAATTCCTTTCCAAACATTACTAACTGAGTTTCCCCCTGCCCAATGCTTACTTTGATACTTGGCTGAAAAAGACCAAATTCTAGGCTGAATAAGAAAAAATTCTACAGCAGCCCGCACTGCTCTCACGAGTTGGGAGAAAAGAAAGTTGTATGATATAACGCCCAAGTTTGTGTACCTTGTAAATACTGCATTTGCTGAAATGGCAGACTCAAAGAAACAGGAGTTCATATATATCAGATATTATTTTCACTGATATTCTTTTGTTATTTCTACAGTATCGAAGACAAATGGTATTCAGACGAATCGTTAAATATATTCGGCAAAAGAACTTAACAACAAACAGGAGTCAAAAGGCCAGTGGAACTGTATCAAGCAATGAAACTGTATGAGAGTGTTGTGTACACAGTTCCGCGTAGTCAGCGCGTATACAACTTTCCCACTAGAGCGCGCCCCGCTAAGCACAACAGCGCAGGCGCAGCGCTCGTCCGTCTCCGCACTACGAGATGGCACTGTCTTAGACACGGACCAAATTCTGCTTCCGCGGATCCGCGTATTAATATGTAACGCAGCTAATGAGATTGCTGCTAACGTAGAACCTTTTCTCCTCGCGGATCACACTCGCGCAGTGATACCTGAACGCGCAAGGTATTATAACGAGTGTACAGACCTCCAATTAGTCAGTCTGCATTTTTCTGCGTTAGTCTGCATTTGTCTGTACCAGTCTATAGTCAAGTTTCAGTCTGCGCCTAATAAGATCATTATATTCCTGTACATAGCCATGAAGATAAATGTATAGACGTTTTGTGAAGTATCAGAGATATGTAAGAATAAGATTAACGTACCAAGACCAAAGGAACTTCAGATTGTCAATTGTAAATAGCATCCAGAATCAAGTTAAGTAATTTCTATGCTTTTTATTATTTTAATAAATGTGTGTGAAAATTAATCAAGTTCTGTTTAAAATTGGTTACCGTCAATCTGCTACTCTAAGTGTGCAAGTGGCATTTCTATCGTCTGACCTAACGGCATAAGATAAACACACCACTATAAGACCACAAGACATATTGCTGACACTCGCCTACTTCGCTAGAGCGACAAGTCAAATAATCTGATGGTGTGTGTACCGAAGGTCTTACAGTACGCACACCACAGAGAGAATGATAGGCATTTCTAACAAAAGTTTTGTATATGGAAGATATCGAAGGGAGCAAGGAAAGGAAAGCAGGCTGAAAGTGTGCCATGCAGAGAAAAAAAGAATCTTAGCGAAAGTACTGCGTAGGGAGAGAAAATCCTGTCATAATCATCTCATTAACAGTTATAACGTTACTGTAAATGTTTGACACAATACACTGAGGTCACAAAAGTAATGGGACAGCGATACGCACATACACAGATGGCGGTAGCATAGCTGGCTGGACACTGCATTTGCGGAGCTGCCATTTGTACTCGGGTGATTCAGGTGAAAAGGTGTCCGACGTGATTATGACCGCACGACGGGAATTAACAGACTCTGAGCGCGAAATGACGGTGGGTCTTAGACGCATAGGACGTTCCATTCAGGAAAGAGAGATTTCAATATTCCGAGATCCATAGTATCAAGACTATGCTGAGAATACCAAATTTCAAGCATTACGTCTCACCACGGACATCGCAGCGGCTGACGGCCTTCGCTAAACGACAGAGAGCAGCTGCGTTTGGGTAGAGTTGTCAGTGCTAACAGACAAGCAACACTACCTCAAGTAACCATAGAAACCAAGACGACCGACGCGAGTGTCTTTGCTGACAGCACGGCATCGCCTGCAGCGCCTCTCCTCGCCTCGTGAGGACACTGAGAGACTGGAAAACCGTGGCCTCGTCGGATAAGTCGCCAAATCAGTTTGTAAGAGCTGAAGGAAACCTTCGAGTGTGGTGCATTGTTGATTCTAATTATTTTTTTCATAAAATACACCTCCTAACCGTGCAAGGAAATTACCACATACAGAAAACCAAAGCAGAGGGGAAAATCCTGTTGAATGACCAAGTACACATGCCAAGAAATTCATTATTTACATTAACAGATAAAATAATAGAATATTAATATAAATTCCCGCGCCCCGGGTTCCCGGGTTCGATTCCAGGCGGGGTCAGGGATTTTCTCTGCCTCGTGATGACTGGGTGTTGTGTGATGTCCTTAGCTTAGTTAGGTTTAAGTAGTTCAAAGTTCTAGGGGACTGATGACCATGGATGTTAAGTCCCATAGTGCTCAGAGCCATTAATACACTCCTGGAAATTGAAATAAGAACACCGTGAATTCATCGTCCCAGGAAGGGGAAACTTTATTGACACATTCCTGGGGTCAGATATATCACATGATCACACTGACAGAACCACAGGCACATAGACACAGGCAACAGAGCATGCACAATGTCGGCACTAGTACAGTGTATATCCACCTTTCGCAGCAATGCAGGCTGCTATTCTCCCATGGAGACGATCGTAGAGATGCTGGATGTAGTCCTGTGGAACGGCTTGCCATGCCATTTTCACCTGGCGCCTCAGTTGGACCAGCGTTCGTGCTGGACGTGCAGACCGCGTGAGACGACGCTTCATCCAGTCCCAAACATGCTCAATGGGGGACAGTTCCGGAGATGTTGCTGGCCAGGATAGTTGACTTACACCTTCTAGAGCACGTTGGGTGGCACGGGATACATGCGGACGTGCATTGTCCTGTTGGAACAGCAAGTTCCCTTGCCAGTCTAGGAATGGTAGAACGATGGGTTCGATGACGGTTTGGATGTACCGTGCACTATTCAGTGTCCCCTCGACCATCACCAGTGGTGTATGGCCAGCGTAGGAGATCGCTCCCCACACCATGACGCCTGGTGTTGGCCCTGTGTGCCTCGGTCGTATGCAGTCCTGATTGTGGCGCTCACCTGCACGGCGCCAAACACGCATACGCCCATCATTGGCACCAAGGCAGAAGCGACTCTCATCGCTGAAGACGACACGTCTCCATTCGTCCCTCCATTCACGCCTGTCGCGACACCACTGGAGGTGGGCTGCACGATGTTGGGGCGTGAGCGGAAGACGGCCTAACGGTGTGCGGGACCGTAGCCCAGCTTCATGGAGACGGTTGCGAATGGTCCTCGCCGATACCCCAGGAGCAACAGTGTCCCTAATTTGCTGGGAAGTGGCGGTGCGGTCCCCTACGGCACTGCGTAGGATCCTACGGTCTTGGCGTGCATCCGTGCGTCGCTGCGGCCTCCCGCATGCCCACTATATGCCCTCGCTCAAAGTGCGTCAACTGCACGTACGGTTCACGTCCACGCTGTCGCGGCATGCTACCAGTGTTAAAGACTGCGATGGAGCTCCGTATGCCACGGCAAACTGGCTGACACTGACGGCGGCGGTGCACAAATGCTGCGCAGCTAGCGCCATTCGACGGCCAACACCGCGGTTCCTGGTGTGTCCGCTGTGCCGTGCGTGTGATCATTGCTTGTACAGCCCTCTCGCAGTGTCCGGAGCAAGTATGGTGGGTCTGACACACCGGTGTCAATGTGTTCTTTCTTCCATTTCCAGGAGTGTATAATAATACTGTCCAATGTAATAATACTAGAACCCAATATCTTTACACGCACTCATCCATGAACCCCATCCACAGAATATTGAAACGAAAAGTCAAATCATCTGTCATCAAAATTTTCAACCACTCGCTAACAGCTAGTATACCCACCCCCCTCCCGCCACCCCATCCCCCCCTCCCAAAAAAAAACTCGTCGTCTCTATCCGCCTCTCTTTCTCACTCATACACACGCGGTATAAACATCATAAATAGAAGTTAGTCTCGAACATATACTTCGTTTGGTTGGCAACAAATAGGTAAACATGCCAAAGAAGATGAAATACGTAACGGAGTCGCAATATTTACTTTGTGTAAAACAGTGTATGACGAAATAGTTGTATGGAGTGACAAAAGAACAATAGTCCACAACAAAAAAGGGTGAGAAACATGGCGAACAGTGTGTGGAAGGCGAGAACGCAAAGATGTGATTATATGGCAGTGATAAAAATGGTAGTGTGACCTCCAGACCAGATGTGAGAAAACGCAGATCAGCAAGTCGTAATTAATTAATTTTTTACAAAAAAAATCGCGAAGTGAAGTGTTTAATAACCTAAAACTAACAAAACTGTATCGTTATAGATCTTACTGATGATGCCTTAGAACAGGAGAAGGCGGAAAGCGTATGGGATAAATAAAGTAATTAGCAGCAGGAAAAGGCAGTTTTATTTACAAAACAAGTATTTACACGGAGATGTGTTGACAGTCTGTATGGTTACATCGTAAATTAAACATAGTATAGGGAAATAGCGGTTTGTTGCTTTAATTTTGTACATCAGTATATATACTCATAGGAGATACTTGATGACGTTGGTTTCTTGTAGTGTTTGTATAAGTTTGGAGAGATATGCGTTGAGAAATTTTCCCATTGTCTTTCTCTGTGAGTGACTGTGTTTTGACTAAGAGCCATATCGGAATTCCGGTCTTCCTGTTTACTGCTTAGTATCGTGCTTCTTGGGGCTTTCTTAAGGCTCCTCTGAGCATTTTTGCGCGAATGATCCACTGCCAATTAAAACTTCGTCCTTTGGAACTCGTGCACTGTGGGTCCTTTGCCAACGTATGTGCCACTTTATCGAAGTCGTGTGAGATACAACTGCTTCTGCACCATTTTTCCGTGGTTCCTCTAAAGGCTACCAAACGATCGGTAACACTAGACTGCGTTTCTTAAAATTTTCGTCACATTATCTCTCGTAGCTCTGTGTTGCAGAATCGATTTTGTTTTCCTGATTCTGAAAATTACTTTCACTCTTTTGTATAACATCACAATTTTTCCTTAAATAACAGCCGGCCGGTGTGGCCGTGCGGTTAAAGGCGCTTCAGTTTGGAACCGCATGACCGCTACGGTCGCAGGTTCGAATCCTGCTTCGGGCATGGATGTGTGTGATGTCCTTAGGTTAGTTAGGTTTAAGTAGTTCTGAGTTCTAGGGGACTGATGACCACTGATGTTAAGTCCCATAGTGCTCAGAGCCATTTGAACCTTAAATAACACCTCATATTTCAAAGATTTAAGTAGTCGGAGCACAAATATTGAAAATTACTCACTCTATTTTTGTATAATTATAGTTTTATTTTTTGGTAATAGACGCATACTACATGAATCACAAACAGTTGTCTCAGAACATCATGACTAGTGTTGCATTTAATATTCAAAATTTCTCACTTTTTATTTCCTTGCAGAATTTTCTGCTTTGCTAACCCTCATCAGCAGCCATCACATTTTCATCCCGTCTTCACCGCTACCTCCGATCCGTCTCCTTAATGTCCCGTATTTTCAGGGAAGTAGTCAACACGTGAGTGTACGAAATGGCCTTTTACACTCATGCTGCCAGCCCAATTCTCGCAACTTGCCAACACGATTTTGACAAAGTTCTTGTAATTTTGGATGCTTTTTGTTCCATAAAAAGTTTTCGCACGGAGGCCTGATGATACTTCATGTACCGTACTCTTTTCTCTAACATTCAAAGTCTTTGTGGATTTGAGAGCCAAGAAACCACACAGATTTCAGCCTCTTGAGTAATGGAGGGAAATTACATTGAGAAGTACTGAAAATGGGCTTTGTAATGTGGAAGAAATCTTGCAAAGTACTTCATCAATCGCAATGCCGGACCCGGTGGTGAAGCACTTGCCTGGAGATGGAGAGGACGGGCTCGATTCGGTCGGACCACAGAAGTATTCAGTCTTCGGCTCTCAAGGAAGTAACGAGTCGCAGGAACGTGACGCGATTCGTATTCCACTTTTAACTGTAGATCCTCTGTCACAAGTTGGATAACGCAGGTAGTTTACGTACACGCAAGTCGCCGAAGTCGAATAGAAAGATTTGTATCCGCCCACTAAACTATACAAAATTAAGGCCGTTGTACCCCATGTATGAATACCAGCTTGATGTGCAGCGCTGGAAGCATTATTTCTGGTATCCAAAAGAGATTCATGCAAGATATTTTTAGTGCCAGGCACAGATGTCTCTCATTTGGCAAAACATAGTATTCCAATTCTTCCTCTTTGACCGACTACCCCATTCTCCTAAAATTCAGGACACTTTTGTGTATCCAGACAGCTTTCCTAAAATTTGTACGGCTGAAAGTAAAACAAACTTTATTACGTTATGAAAATACTGCACTAGCAACAATTTTGAAATCAAAATATTTTTTGATCGAACAATCCACGGGTGTACTGCCGGTTGATAGCGTCCAACGGGCACAATACTACTGTGATCAGGCACGTCGACATCGTCAGGCGATAACATGCAGAATGATGAAATTATTGTTACTACGGAATGATTTTTTTGTATTACTTCATGTACATCACTTGCAAATTAGATATTTCCTGTTGACAGTAACAATTTTATTTTGAAAGACGAAGACAACAAAAGAAATTATCTTGTCCATACAAGGTACCACAGGCATAAATGTCTTGAATGAAAGCGACGTTTTTTCACTTAAACTGTTGTATTTATTAGGAAGTCACCTTAGTTGTTGTGGTCGAGCGGTTCTAGGCGCTTCAGTCCGGAATCTCACGGCTGCTGCGTCGCAGGTTCGAATCCTGCCTCGGACATGGATGTGTTTGAAGTCCTTAGGTTAGTTAGGTTTAAGTATTCCTAAGTCTAGGGCACGGAAGACCTCAGATGTTAAGTCCCATAGTGCTCAGAGCCATTTGAACGAAGTCATCTTAGTTCCAAAAAATAGTTTCGGATTAAGAAGCCGTTTCCAAAAAATGGTGAAATGGCTCTAAGCACTATGGGATTAACATCTGAGGTCATATGTCCCCTAGACTTGCAACTACTTAAACCTAAATAACCTAAGGACATCAGACACATCCATGCCCGAGGCAGGATTCGACCCTGCGGCCGTAGCAGCAGCGCGGTTCCGGACTGAAGCGCCTAGAACCGCTCAGCAACAGCGCCATTTTTAAGAGACTGCCTTAGAAGAAGGTGTCAGTCATTTGAAAATAACAGCCCATTCACTCCCTGTATACATTTTCTGATGGTTTTACAAATTACAGTGTTTGTTATCGATTGAAAAGTAGCCGGCGCGCTTAAGACACATCTTTTCCGTCTGAAGCGCCCTGACTACGTGTCAATCTATTACGAACAGTGCGACTTGTAAAAACATCACGCGTGGTAGAACATTCTGTAGCTAAGAAGTGATATTAATGCATACGTAGTCCAAGAGGACAAATGTCAACTCCTTGGGTGAAACAACGGATATCTCCGTCATTGGGAATGGAAGGGGGATCAGTCATTATAGCAAGTTGAATGCTGAGCATTAAAATTGGCGTCCTTTGATGGGGGTATGCAACGAACGCCACATTGGTGCACTACGGGCTTCGACGTGGGAATGATTAGAATTTCACTAGACCGCATAAAGTGCAACGGGCGATCAAAAAGTTTCTGTTCGAAGGTCGTACAGTCCGGAAACGGAACGCTAATGAAACAAAATTGCCGTGAGCACTGAGGCAGATATCTCATCGACGCACCAGGTTGCAGATCCCAATTTGATGAAACGCCGTGTCCCGCTGCGTGAAGAAGTCTGCAGCTCCCTGCTGCACATCCTCGTACTGCAGGAACCGTCGTCCCTTCAGATCGTTTTCTGAGGCACCGGCGACGTGATAATCGCACGGGCAGAAATTATGACTGTAGGGCGAGCGCTCGAGTGTCTCCCGTTTCGAGTTGGCGTAACTTCTGCGTTACGACATTTGCGATAGGGGGACGTGCGTTATCACGAAGCACCAGCACGCGTCTAGGGTTTTGACAGACGTGCTGCCGCATACACATTCTTCAATCTCCGATGGATGTCTACTGGTGTTTGTCCTTCAGCAGCACATTAGTCCTGTCTCGACGCATTTGGCAATAATGGCGCCACAATTCACGTTTCCGCATTTGCGTCGGGAAGGCACGAATGCCACACTAGTCCCTCGCCTACAGGCCGGTGCTTATACACCCGCATCGCAGCCGCGCAGCAGCAACGCCCTGAAACTGAGACGTTTGGTTGCCCATTGAGCATAGGAGTGGCACCATCTACATTCTATACATCAGAACTGATTTCACAACGAGTTGCTCATTCATTAATCGCATGTGTATGCTGGGCGTTTGTAAGACGATCATGTTATGTCTGGTATAAGAAAGAGAAACATCTACGAGCCTGTGACGGAATTCTACTGCGGCAGCATCATTGACCATCGAGACTGCAGTTTATCATTCCGTGATACTGATGATAGCGTTGGTCACGATCCATTGGCTGCCATGCAGGTATGCAGTCACGATTCTTGAGGGCCACACAGGAAACCGTGTAAGATCTAAATGGTCCCCGTAACAGCTGCCCCAGACGACAGTGATATTGCATTTTTCGACTGTGCAGGCTCGTACAATTAGTGAAATTTCATTACTTTCTGTCCCTCATGGCACTGGATATTTCATGACCAGCAGTGTGCAGCAAAGAGGTTGTAGGTTTGGGCTCTGCATATGAAAGATCTGGTTTTGCATGAGCAGGGTGGCGCTGCCTTTGCACGTAGAAGGCACTGGTTTCGCATGAGGAGGGTTTTGGCTTTACATGAGGGAGGCTCTGGCTTTTCATGAGGAGGGCTCGAGTTTGGCATCAGGAAAGGACTGGTTTTGCATGAGGAGAATTTTAGATTTGCACGAGAAGAGTGCTGGATTCACATAGGGAGGGGACACTGGCTTTGCGCGAGTAGAGCACTGGCTTTGTACGAGGAGGGTTCTGGATTCACACGAGGAGAGCACTCACTTTGCATCACGATGAGTAGGACTCTGGCTTTGCACAAGGAGGATTTTGGCTTTGCCTGAGGAGAATTGTGGCTTTACATGAAGAGGTCTCGGGCTTTGGCATGAAGAGAGCCCTGGCTTTGCACGAGGATGGTCTCTAGCTCTGCTTGAGGAGAGCGCTGCCTTTGCTTAAGGAGGGCGCTGTCTTTTCATGAGGGGGCCAATAGTTTAGCATTGGAGACACTGCCAGTGTTTTCACAGACTCCGATTAAACAGCCGTTTATTGGCAAAGCAAGCACTGGAGCTAATTACCTTCACATTTCGTTCGTTTGTAAATAAGAGAAGAGTAGCTGAGTAAAAGAAAACGAGCTGAGGGTATATGAGACTACAGTAGTCTTACATTTCTGGCACAGTTCTTTATTTTTTATAAATTTATCGAATATACTAATAACTGAGGTCTGTGACTGTAAATTAACTTACTCCATGAAACACGACCATCCGCCATTTTTAGTGCTTTATTCCGAAATATGCATTTTGGGTTTTCACTTATCTTCAGTATTGCTGGAATACAGTCGTGTATTAACATTAGGTTTGTTTCTCTGCAGCTGCTGTGTGTAGATTACCAATTCATTTAGTTACGATATTTTCAGGGGTGTTGCAGTTTAGTAGCTGTACTCTTACGTAATTTATAAGATTTCGCTTTCTGCTACATTTTTTTCCTCTGTATTATAGGATTAAATGTATGTATAGTATATAATATTGTTTCTTGACTATGCTACTGCCATTTCTGTGCTATGCAACAATTATTGATCCATTAGTCCAATTAAATATCGAAACTGTACTTTTTAGGTAATATAGCCTTATATCAAAGGTATATTATATTCCTTTTGTGTCATTTTTGTTAATTTACTTCTCATAATGTCAATGCTTCACTGGTTAAATAATGATTGAAAATCTCTTCAAATAGGCTAACTGCCAATTTCTTAGTTCTCACGTCATTAGTCAAGAATGTTAGTGTTTATCTTTGTACCAATGAGTATTCAATTACATGCCTGACTTCAGAAGTAGTTTCTGGATAAAGACGAGAATGGTTACTTGACATCGAGTGTTTTTATTCAGAAATAAAAGAAGAAAAAAGACGCCTACGTCTGCTCCCATGACCAAGGCTGCATTGTGTTAGTACATCAATGACTCTAAAAGATGTGTTATGAATAAAATAGTGAAACGAGAAGCTACAAGTTATAGAACAGAAGTAAGTGCATCTAACTACATCAGTTATAAATGTCCAATACAGGAAACATAGTAGCTGCAGCAATAGTTATTTGCTATGTCTTTATCTATGTATATCCTTTCAAGGCACTATACAGTGTATGGCACAGCCTGTTCGGTAAAAAAAAAAAAAAAAAAAAAAATTGCACAAGATGGTTGCAGCGCTCACAATGTAGTAGCATTAACGATATGGATATGTATTAAATCCACTGAAGATAGGTGAAAACGGCGAATGTCGTAGCACAAATAAAGCTACACTATGTGATCAAAAGTATCCGGAAACCTAGCTCAAAATGAGTTACAAATTCGTGGCACCCTCCATCGGTAATGCTGGAATTCAATATTGTGTTGACCCATCCTTAGCCTTTATGACAGCTTCCACTCTCGCAGGCATACGTTCAATCAGGTGCTCGAAGGTTCTTCACGGAGTTCTGCACTAAGGAGTGGTATCGATGCCAGTCGGTGAGTCCTGGTACGAAGTCGGCGTTCCGAAACATCCCAAAGCTGTTCTTAAGGATTCAAGTCAGGACTCTGTGCAGGTCAGTCCTTTACAGGGATGTTATTTTCGTGTAACCACTCCTACACGGACCGTGCATTATGAACTGGTGCTCGATCGGGTTGAAAGATGTAATCACCATCCCCGAATTGCTCTTTAACAGTGGGGAGCAAGAAGGTGCTTTAAACATCAGTGTAGGCCTGTGCTGTGATAGTACCACGGAAAACAACAAGAGGTGCAAGCTCCCTCCATGAAAAACACGACCACACCATCGACTCCGAATTTTACTGTTGGCACTACATATGCTGGCAGACGACGTTCATTGGGCATTCGCCATACCCACAATCTGCCAACAGATCGGCATATTGTGTACCGTGATTCGTCACTCCACACAACGTTTTTCCACTGTTCAGTCGTCCAATGTTTACGCTCCTTACACTGAGCGAGGCGTCGTTTGGAATTTACCAGTATGATGGGCGACTTACGAGCAGCCGCTCGACCGTGAAATCCAAGTTTTCTCACTTCCCGCCTAACTCTCATAGTACTTGCAGTGGATCCTGATGCAAATTGGAATTCCCGTGTGATGGTCTGGATAGATGTCTGCCTATTACACATTACGACCCTCTTCAACCATCGCCGGTTTCTGTCAGTCAACAGACGAAGTCGGCCTGTACGCTTTTGGGTTGCATATGTCGCTTCACGTTTCCACTTAGCTATCATCGGAAACAGTGGACCTAGGGATGTTTAGGAGTGTGGAAATCTCGCGTTCAGACGTATAGCACAAGCGACACCCGATCATCTGACCATGTTCGAAGTTCGTGAGTTCCGCGAAGCGCCCCATTCTCCTCTCTCACCATGTCTAATGACTACTGAGGTCGCCAATATGGAGTACCTGGCAGTAGGTGGCAGCACAATGCACCTTATATGAAAAACGTATGTTTTTGGGGGTGTCCAGATACTTTTGATCACATGGTGTATATGCAAAGTGGCTGCCTGCTGTACTTTTTCAAGTAGCTACTTATGTATGTATCTCTTGTGCAAACAATTGGCAGTAGCTCATATTTTCTCGTGGTACAGATCAAAACCACCAGACAATGGTAATAAGATGCATTCACATACATTTATTTGACTGTTACCCTCCCAAGATTCGTACAGATAACAGTGAGTATCTACACTCAGATGGCTATGTGTCCCACCTGCCTCATGCATCTCCCCCTCCTCCCCGCTCTATCCATTTCCTCTTCCTCTTGCTCTGTCCATCTTCTCCTCTATTCATCTAATCTGTTTGCAACCATACTCATCGGCACAAGTGGATGATGCAATACTGCTTAGTAAACCAGGCTTATACTTATCCCACAACATGTATGTCATACAGGGCACGCTACACATCAGGGGCTTGAAAATCGTTTATTTGCCCCTGACATACTGGGAGTCGTGGAAAGAAGGTCACTGAAGCAAGCTGGTAATGATCGAATACAGCACACCTGTCAAGCAGAGCAGTCTGTATTTTGGAGCCTGGGAAATGTGTCTTGCTGTTATCATATAGGCTGTGTTGCAAAGCAGGTAGGTTTGGCTGCGCAGTACTGTTCCCACACAACATGCTTGTCGTGCAGGGTAGCCTCTACGCCAGGGTCTGCGGAAGAGAGGTGCCTATCGGAACAAGAAGGTTATCAATCCTGCAGTGGTGATGCTTGTGCTGCCTGCTGTTTCTGTGGCAAATTTGCTTGAAATAAATCCAGAGGTTTGGAAGGAGATCTCACACATAAATGCACTCTGTTAAATATATGTAACAGACAGACAGATATTGCTTTGTGAAAAATGCAGTGCACAAGAAAGCAAGGACTGAACAACTCAAAACTTAGAGTAGTTATATGACATTTTACTATCAACAAACAACTGGGTTTTCAGAAGGATGTTGTAAATGCAAAGCCAGTAGCATGCCCTCTTGGGAGTCACAAATAGACGATGTTGCAGCAAGGTTAGTGAGTTAAGAGTCGTCCCAATACGTGCAAAACGGTTTGTCAACAAGAGAGGGTCCAAACGAGACAGCCGGCCGCAGTGGCCGAGCGGTTCTAGGCGCTTCAGTCTGGAACCGCGCGACCGCTACGGTCGCATGTTCGAATCCTGCCTCGGGCATGGATGTGTGTGATTTCCTTAGGTTAGTTAGGTTTAAGTAGTTCTAAGTTCTAGGGGACTGATAACCTCAGATGTTAAGTCCCATAGTGCTCAGAGCCAAGCCAAACGAGACATATGTATGGGTTCAAATGGTTCAGATGGCTCTGAGCACTATGGGACTTAACATCTGAGGTCATCAGTCCCCTAGAATTAGGACTACTTAAGCCTAACTAACCTACAGACATCACACACATCCATGCCTGAGGCAGGATTTGAACCTGCGACTGTAGCAGCAGCACAGTTCCAGACTGAAACGTCTAGAACTGCTCGGCTACAGTGGCCGGCTGGGAGATGGGTTTGCAATATCGTGATATAAGGACTTCACATGAAATTGATGAGTGTGTGCGACCAGTACATAGAAGAGAGTTGCACGTGCCAAGCACCGTGTAACCAATGGTAGGGGTGACCATCATACAGTCCCTATGGGCATCACGGACTATACAAAGATGGCCACGGCACGACTTGCAAGTCACACGAGGCTCTTGTCCCAGTGTGGCTCCTGTTGTCGACTTGACAGATATGACCTCCTCGTCGCCTTGATGACGCTGTGCATTCAGCCACTCTCTTAGCGACCAATGTGGTTGTCATTCTCTGTACAGTAGCCAGTAGCCAAACTGAGATTATTCCTGGTGCTTTGTTACGATGTTTCGTAAGAGATGTATACGTGAAGAGGAGAATAGTGTTTTAGAAAGAGTAGGAAGAGAAAAAGTACGTGTGGTACTGCTGAGTGAGATGGGAGTCTATACACTCATCACCAGAGTGAGTGATCATAAACTGTTTTCTACAACGCTGGGTGGGATAGGAAATGATGCTGTCAAAGAATTTTCTGCAAAGAAAAAGGAAAATTAGTGGGTTTTAGATATGATTTTTATTTCGATGTTGTTCAGTGTTTGCATATCAAGTCCAGTGTATGATAAGCATACGATTTCATTAGAGTGAAAATCCTATTTATGGCTTATAATGAAACTAAGCCTCTTTCGGAAAGAACTTTAGGGTAAAACATTTGCCCATTTGAAGCGTATAAAGAAAATTACTGTAAATCTTCCTGGACTCGTATAGACAAAGAAAAATCATTTATGTAAAATATTTGACCTTGTCAAAGAAATAAATGGTTTACTTTGTGATTTGAGAGCAGTTCACTAACGAAATGAAAATATGTCTTCATTATTGTTAACTGTAGTCTCCAAACAATGCGGCTCTCTTCGAACCGTATCAGTGAGTTCGCAGCTTCCAGAGGTAAAGTTATTGGCCACAGCTGGACTCTAAGGTCCTATGGTGGTCGTCAACACACACTCGATGAACGCTAAATTACTGATCCATTGGCTAATAATAAAATTTCGTTGCTGTACCTTAAGAAGCTCATAAATTAAGATATATATATCTCTCCTTCCTTCTATGTGCTACTATTCAGCACGTTGATACAGTTTCTGCTCTATGTATTATCACGTTAAGTGGTAGGCAAAAGCGTCCATCGCGACGTCACTACATTTCTCGTGTTCACAGGTATGGTGTTTATGCAACCATTTGTTTTCAAGTCCTTTTCGTGCAACGGGGGTTTCGTGAGCCGAGACCATTAAGGCCAACGGTTTCGCGTGAAGTGGTCGTCGAAGCGGAAGGCCGTCGGGACTATGGTCCCCTTGCCAGGGTGAAGTCTTCATAGCTTTGCATTGGTCAAGCAGCAAATATCTGTACAGAAGCGATCTTGGAACAGGAGTATTGCCATAGTATGAGGTTTGGATACCAAACCTCTCCTTCGTAACAAGTAATGCAGGAAATGAAACGTGCAACACCCTCACCGATTCAAAAGGTGAACATTTCGTTAGCAGTCCGAAGTAACAGATGATAATGTTCTATGTGTTCGTTAATGTCATCCACTAAAACACAAGAATGAGTCGCCATTAATTTAATGCAGATGGTTCGGACAGACAGTCCTGCGAAGTACTTCTGAACACGTTTTTCCAAAAACTGCCTTGAACAACCCACACGCAATGAAAATATTTTAGACCTTGTAGTTCCAAACAGGCCCGACCTTATCGACAGTGTCAGTGCAGAAACAGGGATTAGTACTCATGATGTCATAATGGCGGCGATGGTTACCGAAGAAGACCAGAAGAATGTTGATGATAGAAAAAGCAGATAAGCATTTGTTAGCATCCAACTTGAGACAGTGACTGGACATCATTTAGCTCCAGTGTGACGGACATCGGCAAAGTTTAAAGCAATTGTAAAACGCCCTCTGGGGTATACAGGGTGGTCCATTGATCGTGACCGGGCCAAATATCTCACGAAATAAGCGTCAAACGAAAAAACTACAAAGAACGAAAACTTGTCTAGCGTGAAGGAGGGAACAAGATGGCGCTATAGTTGGCCAGCTGGGTGCCGCTGCCATACTTCAAACGGATACCAACTGCATTTTTTAAAATTGGAACCCCCTTTTTTATTACATATTCGTGTAGTACGTAAAGAAATATGAATGTTTTAGTTGGACCACTTTTTTCGCTTTGTGACAGATGGCGCTGTAATAGTCACAAACATATGGCTCACAATTTTAGACGAACAGTTGGTAACAGGTAGGTTTTTTAAATTAAAATGCAGAACGTAGGTACGTTTTAACATTTTATTTAGGTTGTATCAATGTGATATATGTACCTTTGCGAATTTATCATTTCTGAGAACGCATGCTGTTACAGCGTGATTACCTGTAAATACCACATTACTGCAATAAATGCTCAAAATAATGTCCGTCAACCTCAATGCATTTGACAATACGTGTAACGACATTCCTCTCAACAGCGAGTAGTTCACCTTCCGTAATGTTCGCACATGCATTGACAATGCGCTGACGCATGTTGTCAGGCGTTGTCGGTGGGTAACGATAGCAAATATCCTTCAACTTTCCCCACAGAAACAACTCCGGGGACGTCAGATCCGGTGAACGTGTGGGTCATGGTATGGTGCTTCGACGACAAATCCACCTGTCATGAAATATGCTACTCAATACCGCTTCAACCACACGCGAGCTATGTACCGGACATCCATCATGTTGGAAGTACATCGCCATTCTGTCATGGAGTGAAACATCTTGTAGTAACATCGGTAGAACGTTGCGTAGGAAATCAGCATACATTGCACCATTTAGATTGCCATACATAAAATGGGGGCCATTTATACTTCCTTCCATAATGCCGCACCATACATTAACCCGTCAAGGTCGCTGATGTTCCACTTCTCGCAGAAATCGTGGATTTTCCGTTGCCCAATAGTGCATATTATGCTGTTTTACGTTACCACTGTTGGTGAATGACGCTTCGTCGCTAAGTAGAACGCGTGCAAAAAGTCTGTCAGCGTCCCGTAATTTCTATTGTGCCCAGTGGCAGAACTGTACACGACGTTCAAAGTCGTCGCCATGCAATCCCTGGTGCATAGAAATATGATACGGGTGCAATTGATGTTGACGTAGCATTCTCAACACCAACGTTTTTGAGATTCCCGATTCTCGCGAAATTTGTCTGCTACTGATGCGCGGATTAGCCGCGACAGCAGCCTAAACACCTACTTGGGCATCATCATTTGTTGCAGGTCGTGGTTGACGTTTCACATGTGACTGAACACTTCCTGTTTCCTCAAATAACTTAAGTATCCGGCGAACAGTCCGGAAACTTGGATGATGTCGTCCAGGACACCTAGCAGAACACATAGCACACGCCCGTTGGGCATTTTGATCACAATAACCATACATCAACACGATACCGACCTTTTCCGCAATTGGTAAACGGTCCATTTTAACACAGGTAATGTATCACGAAGCAAATATCGTCCACACTGGCGGAATGTTACGTGATACCACGTACTTACACGTTTGTGACTATTACAGCCCCATCTATCACAAAGCGAAAAAAGTGGTCCAACTAAAGCATTCATATTTCTTTACATACTACACGAATATGTAATAAAAAATGGGGGTTCCTATTTAAACAAACGCAGTTGATATCCGTTTGACCTATGGCCGCGCCATCTAGCGGGCCAACCATAGCGCCATCTCGTTTGCCCCTTCAAGCTAGACGAGTTTCGTTCTTTGTAGTTTTTTCGTTTGATGCTTATTTCGTGAGATATTTGGGTCGGTTACTATCAATGGACCACCCTGTATATGGCAAATAAGTGGATTAAGAATGAAAAGGACAGCCGGCGAGTTTGCATAGCGCGTCTAAGCTTTAGTAAAGCTTCACATTGCCTCTTAGCATTTATTGTGATTCGTCTTGCGAAAAAAATTTAACAGAAAAATGTCTTTCGGGTCACAAAAAATCGCGGCTATGATGTTCAGTGTTGGAGGTCCTCGTTTGAAATTTTGTGGTTTCGTCGTGGAGTTTGAATGATGCCACTCACTGGTTTGACGTTTATTCTCTGGAATGTAGTGCGCAATCCACGTTTCATCACCGGTCACAGTTTGACTCGAAAACTGGTCACCGTCATAGTGATAGCGCTCCAAAACGGTTAAAGAATGTGCCTTTCTCTTTGTTTTGCGTTCTTCTGTCAGCATTCGCGGCACCCATCTCGCACACATTTTTTTTTAGTGAAATTTGTCAGTAACAATGTGAAAAAGTACTGATCTTGAAACTGGTGGACATTTCTGATACAGCTCGTCAGTAATAAATTCATCATGAACATTGTTCGATCCTTCATTAAACAGCCTACACCATTTAAGCATATTTCCGTCCTTCAGTACAGCTGCATCATAAATTTCAAAAGCTGCAGGTGAATTTCAGCAGGACGGAATAGTTTTTCATTTAAGATGTGAACGCTGGAGCGCACCACACAATCGACGGGATTAGTGATTGACATGGCGACAAACGGAGCGGCATAACCATACAACCAACTCCGGCAGAAACGCGAAACGTAACGGCAGCGCAGTGAGACACTGGGCAAGATTGGCCGACCGTCACGTGACATGATGCGTGACGCGGTGTGCTATCGCTTCTTACTTTAAAAATGACAGTCGTATTTTGTGTGCGTGTGTAGTGTATGTTTGTATTGGATGATGACGATGATGATGATGATAATGACGATGACGATAGTAGCTCCTAGGGAGCTGCCGAGCTAATCGTCGCCATTCGACGGACGTGTCACTGGCAGTGAAATTTTTTCCACCACCAGTATTCGAACCGGCATACTCCTGGATCGAGCGCCACCGCAAAAGCCTTAGCCACTACGGCGACAGCGGCAGCTTGTACGCTCGCTACTATAAAAACTGTGTGACAGATGACGCTACTCGTTAAACATAGCATTCAGAAGTGTATTTTACTGTTCGCTTGGCGTGCTGCTGTGAGATGGTTCAAATGGCTCTGAGCACTATGTGACTTAACATCTGAGGTCATCAGTCCCCTAGAACTTACAACTACTTAAACCTAACTAACCTAAGGACATCCATGCCCGAGGCAGGATTCGAACTTGCGACCGCAGCAACCGCGCAGTTCCGGAGTGAAGCGCCCAGAACCGCTCGGCCACAGCGGCCGGCCAGTGCTGCTGTCGCCGTGGTTAACAAAACAGCAGCAGCGTCGCGTCTGTGTGTCAAGACAGCGTTAATAGAGACATAAATATTTTAGAAATGAAGTCGTAGAATCTATAGAATAAACTACTCAGTCAATATCTTTGGATTTGAAGCAGTTTGAGATCGTCCAGAGCGTAGTATCCACAATTCACATGTTGATAAATACTGCCATATTATCAATTACATTGCTGTTATTGGCAAACGTCTTCGCCATGTCCTAAGAGACCAGGAGGCCTATATAGCTCAAGTTAAATTATATAAAAAAACCAGCTTTTACATGAAACGCCATACACTAAAAATAAATGTATTTTGATAGAGATTTTGTGTTCTATTCTCGAGAAGTCGATGATGATGTGAATTCCGGCAATAAATGAATAAAAGTAATACGTATTGGGCAAATTACGTTAATATGTACAGGGTGTCTCTTCTAGGAGTCATCAGGAGCATTTTGTCTGGCGTTTCGAAATATTTTTACAAATTTCGTTTTTGCGCTGTGTAGCTGGTATCAGCCGAGACGATCGACGTTCGACATGTCTTTCATGCGTTGCCCAGCGTGGACGGGAAGCGTCGGTTTGTTTCCTATTACAAACAAAATTATTTTTAAAGCTGAATTTTATGTGCCAATTGGCAGAGCGGTCCCAGATTAGTCTAGTGCGATATTTCTTTTATCGATATGTGTTACGAGAGACAGTAAAAGATGAGGAATAATCAGTACTGCAGATGCTACAGCAAAGCTCTGCCACTGTCAAGCGTGCAGCGCTACTCACTCGCAGCTGGAATACTGATTATTCCTCGTCTTTTACTGTCTCTCGTAACACATACCGATGAAAGAAATATCGCACTACACTAATCTCGGACCGCTCTGACGAGTGGCACATAAAATTCAGATTTAAAAATAATTTTGCTTGTAATGGGAAACAAACCGATGTTTCCGTCGAATCTGGGCGTCACACGAAACACGTGAGGAGCACTGATTGTTGGGCTGACTACAACTACACAACGCAAAAGCGAAATTGCAAACATCTGCTGAAACACCAGGGAAACGGCGCCGCCGGCCGGTGTGGCCGTGCGGTTCTAGGCGCTTCAGTCTGGAACCGCGTGTCCGCTACGGTCGCAGGATCGCATGGATGTGTGTGATGTCCTTAGGTTAGTTAGGTTTAAGTAGTTCTAAGTTCTAGGGAACTGATGACCACAGATGTTAGGTCCCATAGTGCTCAGAGCCATTAGATTTTTTTTGAAACTGCGCCTGAAGTCTCTTAGGAGAGACACCCTGTATATAATAGAGTATTTCAGTTGTCCCTACCAATATCGTTTTATGCAACCTGCAATGTAGTGTCTGGACTTCAAAACCCACGCGCGAGATTTTCATATTCTGTTGCTCGCTACGGGCAAATTATTAGCCCTACAGAAAGGAATGAACAAGTCCTTTTTGTAGGAAACGTAATGCAGCTAAATTTTGTTCAAAGTTCTCGCGGGAGGCCACGACTTCCAAGTTATTCAAGAAAAACGCACAAAAGTGACTTTCAAATGTACCTCCGCCACCACACTCATCTCTCACCGATGAGGATTTATGGGTGTGTTGTCCGTGACTCTCCCTCCCACCACTGTACAAACATTCCCGACTACACGAACTATTCCCAATGTTCGACTTTTTTTGGTCTCCATTGATCTCGGCTCGATTATGGGTGCACGGTGTACGGGTCTGCGAGGCCTTCTTGCTTAAAGATGTTGGACGTTGTGCACCATGAAGGGCTTCGGTTGGCCACTGGGGCATTCAGAACTAGTCCCATACCACGCCTCTGTGCAGAGGCTGGTGAACCGCCACTTCATATGCGGCGGCGGCTACGTACGGTGCGCCAGGCGTATAAAACTTTGTCCACACCATACACACCTGCATACCATACCGTTGCTCAGCTTCCTCTGGCACGGCTATTTCATAACCGGCAACGAGCGACGCGGCCCTATGGGATTCGCGCACAGGATTGCCTTTCTGCGATGAATATGGCTGGTCTTCATGTTTTCCGTCGAAGTTCGAGCAGATTTCCACCTTGGCTCCTCCGGAGACCGAGACTTATTTTAGATTTGACTAATTTTAAGAAAGATAGTACACCAGATTTTACATTCCAATCTCAGTTTTTTAACATTTTGGATGCGCATCACGGTTTTACCGTCGTTTACACTGATGGCTCCAAACAGAAGAATTTCCTTGGCTGTTCTGCAGTGTTCCCTGATCGTGTTACCCGGATTCACCTCCCTGGTGAATATACCGTCTTCGCAGCGGAGCTCCACGTGATCCTGAAAGCACTGGAGTGGATGAATCGCGTTCGGAGCAATCGATTTCTCCTCTGCTCCGATTCTCTTAATGCCTTACAATCATTTCAGAATCTGCACCCAACTGAGGAGATGGTTCAGCTGATATATGACTAACTGTTCTTGCTCCTACGGCGGGGTAAGAAGGTGTCCTACTGCTCGGTGCCTGGTCATGTAGGAATATGGGGCAATGAACAGGCCGATCGGGCTGCCAAGAAAGCCTGCAGAGAGCAGGATGTGGTCCAGTGTCCTATTCCCTTGCAGTCTGTGCTTTCTGCACTCCACAAGAAGTGCATGGAGTTGTGGGAGGAATAATGGCTGGCGGTGGTGAAGTCAACAACTCGGCCATGGCGTTTCTCCTGCCGGTTGCTCAGGCGGGAAGAAGTGACCCTCACGCGTCTTCGGATTGGGCACTGTCCTCTCACACATAGCTTTCTATTACGGAGGGAGAATCCCCCATTTTGTGGTGGTTATGGTGTGCACATCTCTGTCCGCCACATTTTAACAGACTGCATTTTATACCGTGATGCAAGGGCAGAAGCACAAGTTGATGGGGGTCTGCCCTGTGTTTTAGCTAATGATGAGACGTGTGTGTCTAGGGTTTTAATGTTTTGTGACGTGTGTGGACTCTGGCCGAAACTTTTAGGCTGGAGGTCTTAGTGTATTGCACAGTGGCTGGCTCCTCCCTTTATCCTTGCGGTCTGCCAGCCACTTCCGTCTGCTATATTGTTTTAGCTCCCTCTACCACTTTATTCCTGTGTTGTTTTACTGCTGCCGGCATGCTTCGTCCCACGCTTCGGTGTGGGTAGGCCCATATTTTTCCAAGCTTGTTACCTGTGTTTTACGTTCTCTTTTATCTTACTGTTCTGAGTCTTTTCTTGACACCCGTCTCAATCTGTTACTGAGCGGGCGCTGAAGACCTTGCCGTCGTGCGCCCATACAACCCTTTCCATCCATCATCTGTTTACTGGGCTGTTATGCCGCCAGTATAGTTGGCTATTTCGTTAACAGTATCAATGTGAACGCGCCCGTGAGGGTACGGAAAGAAAAACGAGTTTTGTAAACGTCACGCTAAAACTAATTACGTTGACAATTTAATCCAAACTTAAACCTTACAAACGCACTAGTTTCGTAGTCAGAAGACCTGACGAATATAACAATATAACTACGAGGGTTGGAACTTTAACAGTTAACTATTTACAGCTCGTAAAAAATAGATACGTGTTTCAAAGTTTTACTGACCTTCAAAGGAGTCACCAGCATTGTGTATAATCCGTTGCCAGCAATGCGGAAGTCGTAGGATACTCTTAGCAGTGCCACTGGTGTTGACAGTACGAGCGGCGCGGTCTATTGCCCGATGAACTTGTAGCAGTTCGCTAGCAAATGCCGTGAAGTGTTTCCTTAAGTTTAGAAATCGAGTTGAACTCACGAGGGCAGTAGGTGGTATAGCACTTAGCAGCACCATCAGTCAAACAAATTAGTAACAGCTTGCACTGTACGTGCTTGAGCATTGTGCTGCAAAATGATGGTCAGGTCTTGCAGAAAGTGTCATCACTTCTGCCTCTAAGCTGGTCGTAGGATGTGTTCCAAAACCACAACTGGCACTGCTAAGAGTATCCTACGACTTCCACATCGCTGGCAACGGATTATACACAATGCTGATGACTACTTTGAAGGTCAGTGAAACTTTGAAACACGTATCTATTTTGTACGAGCCGTAAATAGGTAGTTGCCACTGTTAAAATTCCAGCACTCGTATTTATTTTATGCTGTTAAAATTCACAGAATTGCTAGGTAAAATTTACACAAACATCAATTGCAGAATATGTGATTGCTCTGCTAAGTCGGTGCCTAATAAGGCCAGTCAAGACAGCTCTAAAAAGGCCGAATGTGAGAAATAATTTGTCAATCTCAAATTTTTGTGCAGTGGTAGGACGGATTTCCATGAACAACACACTAGAAATCCTGACCTATTGGGGCTGAGTGAGGGGGTATTTTGAAGGTCACTTTTGAGTGTTTTTGTTGAATAACTCAAAAACTACGATCTCTATCGAAAACGTATCCCAGCGTAAAATTTAACTACATTACATTTCCTACAAAAAGGCTCTGTTCATTGTCCCTGTAGGATTAATGGTTTGCCAGTGACAGACTATGAAAATCTCGCCCGTGGTATATTGCGGGTTGCATAAAATTAAATTCGTAGGGGCAGCTGAATCTCATATATTGTGCAGAAAATGGAAGCGCCAGCTCGGCTAGCAGGTTCACCATTCAGTTAGTACTTGTGCGGTCCGCTGTTGTGTCCCATCGTCGCTTGCCCCGGAATACACACACCATTTGCACTGACGCATCTGCCGCCCGCGACTGGTGGCGGGCATTAATGCAGATGAACGGCACCTGGACCCGCGCTGCCGCCCACAGCCGGATAGAGTCGTTCGCTCCCCGAGCACGCGAGCCCCGGCAGCTGCCGGCGTCCGCCGTGGCGTCTGTCCGGTCAGGGGCCGTCACTCTTCCTAAAGATGGCGCTCTTCCTCCGTCAAACGAGTTCCATGTCTTTGACGAAACTGCTCTAAAAGCGGTATCCTTCAATATAAGGAGCCCAATACTGAAAGCGATCTATATTGCCTACTAATGGGAATCCAACTGTTTCAGTGATATTTCCGCCATCTAACAGCACAAACTTCTTTATTCTGTACTAGCTTAGCCCTCACTGCTTCGCTCGCGTAGATTCTATCCCCTTCAGAGATATTTTTTTTCCTTTATTCGAACTTTTATGTTGTTCACAAATTGGAACATCTTCTAAGCTTTTCAAGCTAATGAAGGCCGTATCAGCAAGGTCTTTCCGGAATGTACTTCTGACCAAAAAGCGATTCTGCTAGCTGGAGTCCAAAGTTTTTGTTAAACACGCATTTTGCGTTCCTTTGGATGTATTTCTATAGCAACTTTCATCCACTAACAAGTTTCCTTAATATCCAAGCGAGAAGTGAAATACAAGTTTCATTAATTTAGCTTTAAAATTTGTTTAATGCAACGAAATAATATTTTCTTGAAAGTTTTTATCTCTTATTGCACTCCCTTCGGGGGTTGAATTTCCAAAACCACTGAAACATTTAGTTTTTGGTTTCTGACTGAGAAACCAAATACCATTTTGCTCTCTGTGGTGTCACCGCCAGACACCACACTTGCTAGGTGGTAGCCTTTAAATCGGCTTCCTTAGCGCTTTGGGCTGGGCCGTCGTGAGTTAGTGAATCAGTGTGAGGGTATTTCATCTCCTTATGGGTTTAATTTCCAAAAAACTGTGACAAGCATATATTTTATTCTAACACAGAAGCCAAATACAAATTTTTATGCTTGCATAGTGAAATATTTGCATAGAAAGATTCATCCCCCTTTCCACCCCCCATAAGGATTGAATTTCCAAGAACAATAACTTACGTGTTTTTTTCTTATTTTTGACTAAGTAAAAAGCGATTTTTCGTAGCTACAAAAATGCTTGCATAATGAAATGATTCTACAGAGAATTTCATCCCTTATTTCACCCCCTTACGGGTTGAATTTCCAAAGATACTGAAACACTTATCTTTTTAATTTGTAACCGAGAAGTCAAATACCAATGTTCATAGATGTAGCTTTAGAAATACTTCAGCACTTGTTTAATAATGATATATTTTCAAAAAAAGCTTTCACCCTCTATTTCATCTCCATAGCATTAAATTTCCAAAAATGCTGAAACTCGTACTTGTTTATTTCTAGCCGAGGAACCAAGTACCAATTTGCGTGGGTCTAACTTCAGAATTGCCTTAATAGCGACTTTTTTTCAAAGAAAACCCATCATCCCTGTTTCGCCCCCTTAGGATTCGAATTTCGGAAAATCCCTCCTTAAACGACGCCTACAGTATAAAGTCCACACCATCTCCAAATTTGAAGTTTCTATACTTAGGGGCTGGACGGTGATGAGTCAGTCAGTCAGTCAGGACGCTGCCTTTTACGAGAGCCAATCAATTATTATCCACGATTTAGTTAATACGTTTGTTCATTTTGGTAGTACTGTTGTTTTACGTTGATGACGCATGCTTTGTTTATTTGTTGTCATCTCTTTGTAACTTTGAAGCTGCTGGGTTAGTTTCGTTAGCGCTGCCGTGCTGTTAATCATGGCTGCTCCGCTGTCTATTTTTTATTTTGACAAAGAAGTCAAAACGAATTTTCGTAGATGTAGCTACAAAAATGCTTGCTTAATGAAATATTTCCACAGAGAATTTCATCCCTTTTTTCACCCCCTTACGGGTCGAATTTCTAAAGACGCTGAACGCATCCTCCATATAGTCCCGATCTCGCCCCTATTTGCACCAAAGAAGAGCAACGTTCAGTGATCCGTTTTTTGTGGTCAGAGGGAGTATCAGGGGCCGAAATTAATCGAAGACTTCCGGTACAGTACGGCAGCAGTGTTTTGTCACAACGGAGTGTCTACGAATGGCCTGAAAAATTCCGAAATGTTCGCACAAGAGTTACGCCAGAAATGAAGAAACCATTGTGCGTTCACGTCAAATAATTCTCTGAAACAGACGATTCACTATTTACGAAATGGCACATCGTCTGCAAATTAGTCATGGTTCTGCCTACTTCGGTTTCATAAAGTTTGTGCAAGATTACTCCCAAAACAACTCATAGCGGTTGGACATCTGCAAAAAACATTTGGATCGCTATGGGGACAACTTCTTAGACGGGATCATTATTGGTGACGAGACATGTGTCCATCATTACGAGCCGGAAAGTAAACGACAGAGTATGGAATGGAAACATCCAAATTCGCTGTGTAAGAAAGAGTTCAAGATCCAACCGTCCGCAGGAAAACTGATGCTTACTGTTGTGTCGGTAGCTGGGCCGACACCGTGAAGTTGAGATGGCTGAAAATGCACGCTAGACTAACGCAGACGGGCGTGATGTACTGGAACAGGATACGTAATTAATGTTAGGAAGAAAAGTACGGAGCAGGTTTAATACTTAACTTTACTCATTCCTTGTGGTACATCGATCTTGACGATACACAGAAGACTTTAAGTACAATCACTGTATGGCTAATGGCGCCTTGCTAGTTCGTAGCCATTAACTTAGCTGATGGCTATTCTGTCTCTCGGCTAATGAGAGAGAAAGGCTTCGTACAACTGGGCGGTAGCTAGGTTCTCGTACAACTGGGGCGAGTGCTCTCTCGTATCACGAGACCTGCCTTGGTGGTGGCGCTAGGTCTGCGATTACACAGTGGCGACACGCGGGTCCGACATGTACTAAATGGACCGCGGCCGATTTAAGCTACCACCTAGCAAGTGTGGTGTCTGGCGGTGACACCACATTCCTCCCCCGCAAATCGGCGAACGGTCGTGTGATAAGGCTTCCGCCCGCCGTGGGGAGGACCACATGTTGACGTATGCGATGAGGTGGGGAGCCTAACAACAGGCGAGGCTGTGCCACCCGCACCCGGCCATTCGGTCCGAGGGGAGCTAGGAAACGCCTGAAAAACTAGTCCAGGGTGCACGTCAACATGCGGTGTATGCGCCCGTAAAGAGACAGGAGGTACCGAAGGGTCGACCTCCATTGCGTCGGGGTAGCCGACGCGCGATGACGTCATGTGGTCCGGAGCGGGCGGGAGTTCCATGGCGGAGGACAGCTGGTCACGGGAAGCGATCGGCGGCGCGTGACCCTGGGAGGCGCTTGGCGGCTGCAGCGAAGCGTCTAATGCGGGCGACGCCGGCGGGAGAACAGGCGGCGGCGGCGGCGGCTGCTGCTGCTGCGGCGGCGCGTCGCCATGGGGCAAAACGGAAGGCATCGTCGGTAACACCTGGGGATGGGGCGAGCCAGTAGATGGGTCCCCAGGGCGCTGACCGGACGGCACCGTCGCTGAAAGCAGACGGGGAGCGGCAGAACCCGAGCGACGACAGAGGCGCAGCTGATTGAGATGCCGACGCACCTCACCAGAGGCCCCCAAAACCAAATACATCGCGCGGCCGAGGCAGCGAAGAATGCGCCCTGCGAGCCAACGCCGTGAACCTCGATAGTGGCGATAAAATACAACGTCGCCTGGAGCAAAAGCAGGAGTCTGCCGCTGCACAGGAACCTGATGCGGCGGATGCAGCAAAGACATCAAGGTGCGATGAGGACGACCGTGGAGCAACTCAGCCGGCGAGCGCCCATCTCGGGGCTGAGAGCGATACGAAGACAAAAAGAGCAACAATGCGTCCTCCCGAGAATGCGACTCTTTCAATTTCAACATCTGTGACTTGAAAGTCCGGACCAATCGTTCAGCGGCACCGTTGGACTGAGGCGAAAACGGCGCGGATGTCAGATGTTGAATACCATTGGCCTGGCAGAATGACTGAAATTCTGCGGACATGAATTGTGGGCCATTGTCGGAAACAATAGTCTGCGGAAGACCTTCAATGCAAAAGATAGCAGACAACGCTTGGATGGTGGCGGAGGACGTCGTGGAAGACATCCGGACAACAAAAGGAAAATTACTGAAGGCGTCGACCAGAACCAACCATCGAGCATTCCAGAATGGACCAGCAAAATCAATGTGCAAGCGTTGCCAAGGGGAAGTGGCTTTTGGCCACGCAAAGACTTTCCGCGGCGGTGCGGACTGTTGTTCGGCACACGCCGGGCACGAAGAACACATATTCGTAATCGCAGCATCGATTCCGAACCAAGTACAGTGCTGACGAGCAAGTTGTTTCGTTTGCACTATACCCCAATGTCCTTGGTGAAGAAGCCGTAAAACAGAGGACTGTAACGAACGTGGGACCACGACTCTGGACTGATCATTATCAGAACGCAACAACAAAACACCACGACGAACAAAAAGTCTCTCCTTGTGAGCAAAAAATCGGCGAACCAACGGATCCTCGATCCGAGACTTTGACAAAGGCCATTGCGTAGCAACAAAACGTAAAACAGTAGCAAGGACAGGGTCAGCAGCTGTGGCTGTAGCGACACGACGAAAATCAATCGGAAACGATTCGACCACTTCATCGGTTTCCGAATCAATGAACATGCAAGCAAGTTCGGAAGAATCGAATGCTTTATCCTCAGCAACAGGCAAACGGGACAACGCATCGGCGTTTCCGTGCTTAGCAGTGGACCGATACAAGATATCGTAGCGGTACTGCGAGAGGAAAATAGACCAGCGAATGAATTTCTGCGCTGTACGTGGAGGTACAGGCTTGGTCGGATGAAAAAGCGATGTCAAAGGTTTGTGGTCTGTGATGATGGTAAAGTGACGACCATACAAGAAATCATGGAACTTAGTAACACCAAACACGAGAGCCAAAGCTTCTTTCTCTATTTGTGAATAATTTCTTTGCGCAGACGAGAGCAATTTGGACGCAAAGGCAATAGGGCGATCATGGAAGCCAACTTTGTGCGCAAGCACAGCACCGATCCCGAAATCCGATGCATCTACCATCAACAAAAGGGGTTTCTGGGGATCGAATGGCGTAAGGCAAGTATTAGAAAGCAACGCCGATTTCAACTGGCGAAAGGCGCGTTCACATTCCGTCGTCCAGACGAACGGAACACCTTTACGGCGTAAGCGATGAAGCGGAGCTGAAATGGAAGAGGCATTGCGCACATATTTATTGTAATAATTAATTTTACCCAACACACTCTGTAGCTGTTTCACATTTTGAGGGGAAGGCAATTCTTGTATGGCACGGAGGTGCTCTGGACTCGGATGTATGCCTTGGGCATTAATGACATGTCCCAGGTATGGTAAGTCACGAGCAAAAAACACACATTTGTCCTTCCTCAAGCGAAGACCATTTTGCCGCAAGACCTGAAAATGTTCGTAAGTTCGCAAGATGATCTTCTTCTGTCTGTCCGGAGATCACTATATCGTCCAGATAGTTTGCTGCAGTAGGGACCGACGCACAAATAGTTTGTAAATATTGCTGAAACAAGGCAGGGGCGGATGCACACCCGAATGGCAGTCTTTTGAAGCGGTACAATCCAATGTGCTTTGCACGCGTGGGTTCGTGTCCCATCCTCGTCGCCAATGTTGTGTCGGTAGCTGGGCCGACACCGTGAAGTTGAGATGGCTGAAAATGCACGCTAGACTAACGCAGACGGGCGTGATGTACTGGAACAGGATACGTAATTAATGTTAGGAAGAAAAGTACGGAGCAGGTTTAATACTTAACTTTACTCATTCCTTGTGGTACATCGATCTTGACGATACACAGAAGACTTTAAGTACAATCACTGTATGGCTAATGGCGCCTTGCTAGTTCGTAGCCATTAACTTACCTGATGGCTATTCCGTCTCTCGGCTAATGAGAGAGAAAGGCTTCGTACAACTGGGCGGTAGCTAGGTTCTCGTACAACTGGGGCGAGTGCTCTCTCGTATCACGAGACCTGCCTTGGTGGTGGCGCTAGGTCTGCGATTACACAGTGGCGACACGCGGGTCCGACATGTACTAAATGGACCGCGGCCGATTTAAGCTACCACCTAGCAAGTGTGGTGTCTGGCGGTGACACCACACTTACGGCTTTCTGGAACGCACAAGGTCCACTACTGGAACATTACGGGGAAAAGGACACAACAGTAAAGAGTGTACGTTACAGTGAAATGCTTACTGCCAGCCTAAAGCCTGCAATTCGAAGCTAACGCCGAGTATTGCTGTCAAAAGGTGTTCTGCTGTTGCACGACAATACCCGTCCGCATACTCCTCCCCACACTGCTGAAACGCTCCAGAAACTCAAATCTGAAGTACTGGATCATCCTTTATATAGTCCCGATGTTGCCCCTTCTGACTACCGCTTGTTTGGTCCACTGAAACAGGCATTAAGGAGCCGCCGATTTGCCTCGGACGAAGTTGTGAAAGTAACGGTGCATTAGTGGCTCGCAGCTCAAGCTAGAACCTTCTTTTGTGAGGACATCGGGAAGCTTGTACAATTATGGACCAAGTGCGTTGAAACGCAAGGAGATTATTTCGAGAAATGGTGTTCTTGTTCGTTTCCTATTTGATTACAATAAAATTTTATAACTACTTTGCTGATAATAATGGACTTACCCTCGTATATTCAGATATTACTGTCATGATTTCGGCCTTAGTCCATTATCAAGAAGAGAAGTGTTGGGTATAATTAGACTTTGATAAATGAAACTATCGTCAAGCTGCATTGAACTGGGTGTCCCAGCTTGCAGGTAAGTACAAAATGATACATTTCCATAGTTTTGTGCTTATCTACACTCTGGGACATCCAGCTCAGTGCAGCTTGACGATAACTTCACTTAACAAAGTCTAATTATAAAAATGTTCAAATGTGAGTGAAATTTTATGGGACTTAACTGCTAAGTCATCAGTCTCTAAGCTTACACACTACGTAACCTAAATTATCCTAAGGACAAACACACACACCCATGCCTGAGGGAGGATTCGAACCCCCGCCGGAACCAGCCGCACAGTCCATGACTGCGGCGCCCTAGACCGCTCGGCTAATACCGCGCATCGTCTAATTATACCCAGCATTTCTGTTCTTGATAATGGACTAAGGCCGAAATCATGACAGTAATATGAAATAAAGAAGTTTTTACAGTCATATGGCGGAAATATCGTTCAAACATTATTACCTGACTGTGGCCCAAAAATATGAGATGATTATCGGAATCTGATGGCTTGCAGGGACGAAAAATTTATTTTATTCACCTAAATTAAATACGCAAGACGCTGTCAAAAATCTGCTCATTAAGAAAGAATATTCTTATTCAAAAATTGATACACAGGTAAGACAAGGATTAAAGTTAGAAACTATATATACGTCTAGACGTAGCGTAACTGATGGCGTGCAAGTCACCCAGGCTCTATTCATCTAGAATTTGAGGAAGAGAGCACTTAGCGACTACGAAAAACTGTACACGTAATGTCTGACCTTCTGGAAATTTTTCTCGCTGACACCGCCCACAAAACAATGAATGCAGAAATGTTTGGCTGTACATTTTCTCTGTTCGTGCAGTGTAACTCTAGTATCAGGTATTACGTTTTCATTTATTAGTTCTTTACTACTGACTATTCGCAATATATTTTGATGCCAGTACCCACATATACCAATCTATGTAACAGCAAAATTATATCATTGTACGACACATATTTCACGAGATATGACATTTTCACGTGGAAGTTCGAATGTTTGAAGAATAGTGTTTTGGGGAGGGTATGAGTTACTGGTTATGTACAGTCGTACATATTTGTATTTGCTTCATATAAATATATGAAGCAAATACCAATATTATTATATTTCATGCATCTTTTCTTACGATCAACTTAACATCACTTTTCAAACGTATCGCTTATAAACGGGACATTAAGCACAGGTAAAATACATACAGTACACTGGAGAGTTTTTTTGGGACAATACGCTACACGTAAATGAGAAAACACTTTCTGGCAATTACGCGTAGTATTGCATAAATATGTTCCCTCCCTTCAGATTTTCTGTCTAATAATTTTAATTAATTCGATATATGGTAAAATACAACTCAAAAGGACCTCACCAAAAAACTTTATGGAAAGCGTCAGGCCTTCCATAGCGTGACGTAGTTGAACCGCCTATGTGCGAACTGGGTGGCGTCTCATTAATTTGGCAAATACACTTAATTTTTATTTCTAGGTTGACTATACTCTCGTCTAAAGGTGATGTCAAACACCAGAGATAAAATTTTGGTCGTTGGAAAACGTGCAAATATTTTTTGAGAGTAGAAAACTCGAGGACTTCAGAACAGCTAACTTTAGTTTACTGCAAACATTTTTAAATCAGATAAATGCACGTGATAAGTTACGCAAGGACTTCGAATATTGTGTCGCCTACTCGTGGGTTTCACCGTTCTTCGAACGCTTTTCATAAATGGTCAGAACCGTTTGTTTCAGTGGATTTTCTCATTTGCAGACAATACCGCCTCTAAAATGGTTTCCCGTTCGTCTGTGCTTCGCTTATGCGCTTCCTTTAAGGGTGTAGGACGCCAAACGAGCCGACTTGGAGCAGGAGAGGCACCACAGCAGATTTTAATTTCCACTGTCTATACTTTTACAAACAAATTCATAAAAAATTTGTCAGCATGATCAGGAAGGATTCAGGATTCACACTCAAGGCAGTGGAAGTTCAAAAACATAACAAAATAGTTTTTTACATGTGAAATTCCATCATTTTTTTCACTTACTATTGCCTGCATTTGTTGCTATAGGTACACTTTTCTTCAATAAGTAAGAGAGATTCTTCGATGAATTTTGCACAGAATACAATCCATACTTACAGGTGTATGAAACTCTAGAATTTTCCAAATATATTAAGCGCCTATCCCCGCAATGTTAAAATGTGCCTACTGTAGGGAACATTTTCGCACAAAGTACTGGAGACAGAGAGATAAAATTTTTACTGTATGTGCATTGATATGTTGTAACAATACTGAAAACACAGTTCATTGTCGAAGTATTTTTACAGACATATTTTACATTTATTTTTAAGTAAATTTTTTCCAATCATTTTTACTAGGTTATCACCCCTAAGTGTTTTGTAAAGAAAATAATTAAAAAATCGTTGTTTCAGTGTGTAAAGGAAACCCATGTGATCGTCATAATAATTTCAGACTTCTAGGTGCACCAGTAGCTGAGATAATGTCCCTAGAAGAAGTAAAAAAGCAAACTTACGGGAAACGGAGAAAGGTGATAAAAGCATTCTTCATCCATAGTCAATACCCCCTTCACAGTCTTTATAATCATCTTCAAGTCTTCTTTTGGCACCCCTCTGCACCTGTCTTGCTTTGCTCACTAATGTCTTGGTTATATTGCCAGCAAGCCTAAGTCTGTGCACGTACTGTACGGGAACCAACACGCAACTCCAACTTTTGAAGGACCTGTCATTTTGTTATATTCCCAAGATTGAAGGTTTCCACAGCATCATACACACCAAAATGCAGTGCATTAATTCCGACGAACACTGTTTTTAGGAGACGATGCCATACCACACTACTCAAGCACTCGTTGGGGTTCTGCGTTTTTCCGTGAAGATATTTCTTCAGAAGACTTCTATCAGCCAGATTTCTGAAAATGGGCTTTATTTCTTCAAAAAAAAATGGCTCTGAGCACTATGGGACTCAACTGCTGAGGTCATTAGTCCCCTAGAACTTAGAACTAGTTAAACCTAACTAACCTAAGGACATCACAAACATCCATGCCCGAGGCAGGATTCGAACCTGCGACCGTAGCGGTCTTGCGGTTCCAGACTGCAGCGCCTTTAACCGCACGGCCACTTCGGCCGGCTTTATTTCTTCCATAATGGCTAATGGTAGACTGTGGTGGTGAATGTATTTCTCTCCAGTAGTTAGTCCCCTATTGTATTTACACCAGCTCTTTTCACCTTTGGGGCACAAACCACGTTCTGGGTGCTCATCTGTGGATGCGGTGTGGAAATACAAAGCCCATATAGCTTTCCTCATTTCTTCAAGATTGCCTGTATTTTGCCTGATTTCAAGGCCATACAAATTCTGAATTTTATCAGTTATGTAATTAGTCAATCTTCCTTTGCCATGCAAGTTTTTCCCTTTCATACCTGATTTCAACCTTCTCAGCCTGGCACCCATTCTCTTCTGCACACGTCCGACACATTCAAGTTTGCTTATATTTACTCTGTTCCCATATGGTTTGCTTTCCAAAACTTATTTGAATGCTTTAGAGTCACCATCTCCCAGATACTTGACATAGCGAACATTATACCACTCTGAACAGCGATGAAAATTTTATTTCTGCCCAGAAACCTCCATTCCGCCACTACTACCATAATAATTAGCAACACAGTCATCACTATGTTCATTTTTCAGCCTGTCATCCATCTACATATTTAGATGGTGGTGGTTAGTGTTTAACGTCCCATAGACAATATTTAGACATTATTGCAACATCAATAACCTTGCCAGTGCCAACGCTAGTTGCTGTTACAAAACCATTGTTGCAGATGTGACCCCTTTTTTGCCACGTGCCATCAAAAGCTACTGTGAGGTCACGACATGACATTTTTTGCAGCACACACTACATTCAAGAGCTTCGCACAATATACTCGTATCAATGCGTTCAAAAACTTCTTTCCCTTTATCAAGTAAATTATATTTCTCTTCCAAAACTCTTAGTTTTTTATGAGAAGCACTGTTTTCATTTGTAGTAAGTTCGTTCGGGAAATCAGTAGTAAGTGGACTCACATTTTCCAACAGTGATGATGAAGAATTGCTTTGCTTTGCTAATGAATCATCATTTCTTTTCGTTTGCCAGTTCACACGCTTTTTAAACACTTTTGCTCTACCTCTAGGCATTTTCACTGCGAAAAAGGAAGAACTAAATACGAGATAACTCGACAACAACAACTTTCATAAAGCACACTGTTTACAAACAATTCTGTCACAAAGTCAAAGAGTAACTTGAGGAAACCAGAAGGAAACATTTTCGAACAAATAGTGTATAAAGAGTCGCTGGAAAGCGGGATACTTGAATTCATGTCACATAAATGTACTGCCAAAAACTAAAGCGCAATACTCAATCTCACAAATCCATAAAAATAAAATAGTTATAAATCTAGTGGAGCTATATACCATACGTCATTTTAAAGAGGAAACTTGGTGGAATACAATGCATCAATAAAACGAAAATCGATTTTTAAACCCAAATTCCGATTCCGTGTACCCTTAATAACTGTGGAAAAATTGAGATAATTAACAATAACATTTGGGCTTTTTCTAAACACGAAGTTCAAAATGTAATAGGTCATTCTTTTTTTATCATAAATTAAATAAAATCTAGTGTTTCATACATCTGTAAGTATGGTTTGTATGCTGTGCAAAAGTTTATTTTGTTATGTTTTTGAACTTCCATTGCTATGAGTGTGAATCCTGATCCCTCCTGGACATGCTGACAAATTTTTATGAATTTGTTTGTAAAAGTATAGACAGTGAAAATTAAAATCTGCTGTGTTGCCCCTCCTGCTCCACATCGGCCCATTACACGTCCTACCTCCCCCCCCCCCTCCCCCCAAAGCCGTCGGCACACGGACCGTGCATTCGAACACCAGCGTTGAGCGTGACGAATTCTAATGTCATAGGAAAAAGCACGTTGGCAAGTCTTTCAGAACATGCAGAGCGATATTCTTACCACGTCTGATATTCTGAACGTGCGTTTGGACGCAGACCGGTGAGATGGAAGAACGCCTCCTACGTCACTCGACGCCATCTCTGTTCAGCACAGGGCCAGGAGAAGCCATATTGGATACCAGTTGAGGCCCATATGTGTATATGCTGTTTATAAGCACGAGCAAATTAAAAATCTTTTGAAAACACATCGATAGCTGTTGTAAGAAAATGAGGGAAACGTGATACTGTTGGTTAAAGAATTTATGTAACCTTCGAATTATGAAAATACACTACGGCTGTTTAAGATAACAGCACATTAAGAATCTACCAAAAACACAACTGTATTGATACAATTTGTTACAAATAAATGTCAGCTAATAACATACAGTATCAACGAATAGAGCCTTCAAGAGATGCTAAGATACTTTTTTTTGGTCATCAGTCTACTGACTGGTTTGATGCGGCCCGCCACGAATTCCTTTCCTGTGCTAACCTCTTCATCTCAGAGTAGCACTTGCAACCTACGTCCTCAATTATTTGCTTGACGTATTCTAATCTCTGTCTTCCTCTACAGTTTTTGCCCTCTACAGCTCCCTCTAATACCATGGAAATCATTCCCTCATGTCTTAGCAGATGTCCTATCATCCTGTCCCTTCTCCTTATCAGTGTTTTCCACATATTCCTTTCCTCTCCGATTCTGCATAGAACCTCCTCATTCCTTACCTTATCAGTCCACCTAATTTTCAACATTCGTCTATAGCACCACATCGCAAGTGCTTCGATTCTCTTCTGTTCCGGTTTTCCCACAGTCCATGTTTCACTACCATACAATGCTGTACTCCAGACGTACATCCTCATAAATTTCTTCCTCAAATTAAGGCCGGTATTTGATATTAGTAGACTTCTCTTGGCCAGAAATGCCTTTTTTGCCATAGCGAGTCTGCTTTTGATGTCCTCCTTGCTCCGTCCGTCATTGGTTACTTTACTGGCTAGGTATCAGAATTCCTTACCTTCATTGACTTCGTGACCGTCAATCCTGATGTTGAGTTTCTCGCTGTTCTCATTTCTACTACTTCTCATTACCTTCGACTTTCTCCGATTTACTCTCAAACCATACTGTGTACTCATTAGACTGTTCATTCCGTTCAGCAGATCATTTAATTCTTCTTCACTTTCACTCAGGATAGCAATGTCATCAGCGAATCTTATCATTGATATCCTTTCACCTTGTATTTTAATTCCACTCCTGAACCTTTCTTTTATGTCCATCATTGCTTCCTCGATGTACAGATTGAAGAGTAGGGGCGAGAGTCTACAGCCTTGTCTTACACCCTTCTTAATACGAGCACTTCGTTCTTGATCGTCCACTCTTATTATTCCCTCTTGGTTGTTGTACATATTGTATATGACCCGTCTCTCCCTATAGCTTACCCCTACTTTTTTCAGAATCTCGAACAGCTTGCACCATTTTATATTGTCGAACGCTTTTTCCAGGTCGACAAATCCTATGAAAGTGTCTTGATTTTCCTTTAGTCTTGCTTCCATGATTAGCCGTAACGTCAGAATTGCCTCTCTCGTCCCTTTACTGTGGATGATGCTTTTCCGAAAGTCAGATGGTATATCGTCAGACTCATATATTCTACACACCAACGTGAATAGTCGTTTTGTTGCCACTTCCCCCAATGATTTTAGAAATTCTGATGGAATGTTATCCATCCCTTCTGCCTTATTTGACCGTAAGTCCTCCAAAGCTCTTTTAAATTCCGATTCTAATACTGGATCCCCTATCTCTTCTAAATCGACTCCTGTTTCTTCTTCTATCACATCAGACAAATCTTCACCCTCATAGAGGCTTTCAACGTATTCTTTCCACCTATCTGCTCTCTCCTCTGCATTTAAAAGTGGAATTCCCGTTGCACTCTTAATGTTACCACCGTTGCTTTTAATGCCACCAAAGGTTGTTTTGACTTTCCTGTATGCTGAGTCTGTCCTTCCGACAATCATACCTTTTTCGATGTCTTCACATTTGTCCTGCAGCCATTTCGTCTTAGCTTCCCTCCACTTCCTATTTATTTCATTCCTCAGCGACTTGTATTTCTGTATTCCTGATTTTCACGGAACATGTTTGTACTTCCTCAATCAGCTGAAGTATTTCTTCTGTTACCCATGGTTTCTTCGCAGCTACCTTCTTTGTACCTATGTTTTCCTTCCCAACTTCTGTGATGGCCCTCTTTAGAGATGTCCATTCCTCTTCAACTGTACTGCCTACTGCGCTATTCCTTATTGCTGTATCTACAGCTTTAGAGAACTTCAAACGTATCTCGTCATTCCTTAGTACTTCCGTATCCCACTTCTTTGCGTATTGATTCTTCCTGACTAATGTCTTGAACTTCAGCCTACTCTTCACCACTACTATATTGTGATCTGAGTCTATATCTGCTCCTGGGTACGCCTTACAATCCAGTATCTGATTTCGGAATCTCTGTCTGACCACGATGTAATCTAATTGAAATCTTCCCGTATCTCCCGACCTTTTCCAAGTATACCTCCTCCTCTTGTGATTCTTGAACAGGGTATTCACTATTGCTAGCTGAAACTTGTTACAGAACTCATTTAGTCTTTCTCCTCTTTCATTCCTTGTCCCAAGCCCATATTCTCCTGTAACCTTTTCTTCTACTCCTTCCCCTACAACTGCATTCCAGTCGCCCATGACTATTAGACTTTCGTCCCCCTTTACAAACTGCATTACCCTTTCAATATCCTCATACACTTTCTCTATCTGTTCATGTTCAGCTTGCGGCGTCGGCATGTATACCTGAACTATCGTTGTCGGTGTTGGTCTGCTGTCGATTCTGATTAGAACAACCCTGTCACTGAACTCTTCACAGTAACACACCCTCTGCCCTACCTTCCTATTCATAACGAATCCTACACCTGTTATACCATTTTCTGCTGCTGTTGATATTACCCGATACTCATCTGACCAGAAATCCTTGTCTTCCTTCCACTTCACTTCACTGACCCCTACTATATCGAGATTGAGCCTTTGCATTTCCCTTTTCAGATTTTCTAGTTTCCCTACCACGTTCAAGCTTCTGACATTCCACGCCCCGACTCGTAGAACGTTATCCTTTCGTTGATTATTCAATCTTTTTCTCATGGTAACCTCCCCCTTGGCCGTCCCCTCCAGGAGATCCGAATGGGGGACTATTTCGGAATCTTTTGCCAATGGAGAGATCATCATGACACTTCTTCAAATACAGGCCACATGTCCTGTGGATACACGTTACGTGTCTTTAATGCAGTGGTTTCCATTGCCTTCTGCATCCTCATGTCGTTGATCATTGCTGATTCTTCCGCCTTTAGGGGCAATTTCCCACCCCTAGGACAAGAGAGTGCCCTGAACCTCTATCCGTTCCTCCGCCCTCTTTTGACAAGGCCGTTGGCAGAATGAGGCTGACTTCTTATGCCGGAAGTCTTCGGCCGCCAATGCTGATTATTTATCAAAATTTAGGCAGTGGCGGGGATCGAACCCGGGACCGAAGACGTTTTGATTATGAATCAAAGACGCTACCCTCTTTTTTTTTTCCTCTCTCGTTCGTTGTATCTGCTCGGGGCGTACGTCGTGACATCCGTTTTAAGCTCGTTGTTGATCGATTGACTCCGTTTTTTTATTACAGAGGGCAACTAACCCTCTGACCGAACACGCTGAGCTACCGTGCCGGCACCCCTAGACCACGGATACAAGATACAGCCGCGTATTATTCGTGGTTAATGCAACGTAATGAATAGATGCGAGACATTGTAAATTAATAGCTGATGTCTTGATGGTTTGCATCGCACTGAAATACAGTACCTTTTCTTCTACATCTACATCTACATTTATACTCCGCAAACCACCCAATGGTGGCGGAGGGCTTACAAACCTTCCCGTTGCCTAGTAGGTTCTGATACTTTCTTAGTAGTTTAATTGAAGTACGTTCTATGAATTTCGATGTTAAGATACCAGTATGTAAATATAAGTGTGCCCTTTCTGATGAGTGCATTAGTTCGATCGACTTTATCTACAAGTCAGCTCGCACTACTTGCATTGGGACACTTTTGCAGCGGCCGGAGTGGCCGAGCGGTTCTAGGCGCTACAGTCTGGAACCGGGCGACCGCTACGGTCGCATGTTAGAATCCTGCCTCGGGCATGGATGTGTGTGATGTCCTTAGGTTAGTTAGGTTTAAGTAGTTCTGCGTTCTAGGGGACTGATGACCTCAGAAGGTAAGTCTCATAGTGCTCAGGGCCATTTTTGAACACTTTTGCACTTTCCTGTTTCGAGTTTTGAATTTCACACGTTTTTAAGAATGTGCTGCTGAATAGGAGCAATATCAAGTAAGAACGACCTGAGCGATTTACGAATTAATGAGAATGATAATTTTTATCTTAACTGCAGAACTAACGCAAATTTCTATTGTGCCCTTTGTAATACAACTTTTATGAGCCTATGTAACGGTCTACGGGTTGCACGCAGTTGTACGGTACGTAACACGTGCTTTCCAGCCGGCCTATCTGGAATGCTGACCATTTGCTCGGTCAGTAGATGTGCGTCCGGCCGCAGTGCGATGCAGGGAGTGAGCAACCGGCCGCCGTCCGCAGCGCGCCGTTTTAACTGGCGTGGCCTCCGGAACTAATACGTCTCTTTTCTTAGCTCTCCACGGAGCCTTTCTATACGACCGTAATTAGGATGTCAGACACAGTGATGATGGGAATGTGTAGCGTCCGTGTTTTATAATCAGCCTTTGTTAATAAAACTGTTTAAACTTACTTTTCGGTGTTCGCGTATTGCCGTACCTCGAGGACCCACCGCTTACAAATCCTGACAAAATATTCGTGTAATCATCATCCGGGGCAACAACACCAACTACCCCAATATACCTATGTCCTTCAAATAGTTCAAATTGCTCTAAGCACTATGGGACTTAACGTCTGAGGTCATCAGTCCCGTAGCCTTAGAACTACTTAAACATAACTAACCTAAGGACATTACATACATCCATGCCCGAGGCAGGATTCGAACCTGCGACCGTAGCAGCAGCGCGGTTCCGGACTGAAGCGCCTACAACCGCTCGGCCACAACGGCCGGCACCTATGTCGTTATTGACTGAACACGGTACTTTCCTTCTTGCCTCGACATGTTCACGGTTATTGAAGTTTTTGTTTGTAAACTGAAGCGACAAAAGTAATGAGATAGCGATACGTACATTTACGGATGACGATAGTATCACGTACACAAGTTATAAAAGGGGAGTGCGTTGGCGGAGTTGTCCTTTGTACTCAGATGATTCATCTGAAAAGGTTCCCGACGTGATTACGGCCGCACGACCGGAATAAACAGACGCTGAACGCGGAATGGTAGTTCGAGCTAGAAGGATGGGACATTCCATTTCGCAAATTTATAGGGTATTCAATATGCAAGAGCCCGTGGTATAAACACTGTGCCGAGAATACCGCATTTCGAGCATTACGTCTCAGAGTGGACAGCGAAGTGGCCGACGGACTTTACTTAACGACCGAGAGTAGCGGCGTTCACATAGAGTTGTCTGTACTAACAGACAAGCAGCACTGCATGATACAACCGCACCAATCAATGTAGAACGTACGACGAACGTATCCGTTAGGAAAACGCGTCAGAATTTGACGTTAATGGGCTATGACAACAGAAGACCGACGCGGGTGCCCTTGCTAACAGCACGACATCACCTGCAGCGCCTCTGCTGGGCTCGCGACAATTTCGGTACGATATGAAGACAGCATCTCTTCTTTCGGACATGTCCGAAAGAACAGATCGTTAACGCTAACTTTCTTCAGTGCGGATGCACACGAATTGCCTGAACTCTTACGGGACTCCGTGGATTGTCTGCCGCGAGTAATGGGTATAATGGCAGGGGCACTACGAATGTAGTGTGTGGACTATAAGTTACAAGGGTCTCACGGGGGGCGTGCCGGCGATAAGTCTCTGCAGTCGTACTATCCTCTGCGCCCTCGGTGGCTCAGATGGATAGAGCATCTGCCATGTAAGCAGGAGATCCCGGATTCGAGTCACAGTCGGGGACACATTTTCAATTGTCCCCGTTGATGTATATCAACGCCTATCAGCAGCTAATGGTAGTGATTTAATTTTAATATCAGTATGACGCTAGACGACTGGAAGTCAGAGTCCTGGTCAGATGAATTCCGATTCCAGTTGGTGAGAGTTGACGGTGTGGTTCGAGAGTGGTGCAGACCTCACGAAGCCGTGCACCCAACATGTCAACGAGGCACTGTGCAACCTGGTGGTGGTTTCGTAATGGTGTGGGTTGCGTCTACAAGGATCATTGACTGGAAACGGCTATGTTCAGCTACTTGTAGACCATTTGCAGCCATTCGTGGCCTTCATGTTTCCAAACGACAGAATTTTTATGGATGACAATGCGCCATGTATACCAGGCCACAGTTGTTGATGATCAGTCTGAAGAACATTCTTGACAGTTGAGAGAATGATTTGGCCACCCCGATCGCCTGCCATGAATCCCATCGAGCGCTTATGGGACATAACCGAGAGTTCCTGCTCCGGCAACACTTTCGCAATTATACAGGGTAACCCATTTATCTTGACCACCCTAAATAACTGTTTGTCCAGATGCAAATTACAAAATGTTTCAAGCAAATGTTCTTTAGTCGTCAGGGGGACATCAAACAGCACAATTTCCTTCGTTTCAGCTTTGTTTTTTACAAAGATGTGAACAGCGATATGGCTTTTTTAAATGGCACCCTGTATTTTTCATTCGGTAATTTATTTCCTCTCCTAAAGACCTATTCAAACATGTATCACAGTGTGCCATTCACTGAAACACAACGTTATTAATTACATAACACGACATTGACTTTGACTCTGCTGTACCACTGCCCAGGAGTAGAACATTTAAAGGTGCTCAAAGTGGTGACCCTGGACACCGATACACTGGTGCACTCGCTGAATGAAACAATTATTTACTCCACTCTACATCTACATACAAACCACCACATGGTGTGTGGCGGAGGGTTGAGAGGCACCCACATGCCTTGCTCATACTGTGGCATCAAGCAATCAGGCCTGCAAGATGAGTGGTCTGCCAAGCGAGTGGATTCATTCTTATTTATCGAGTAACATGAACTCTCGTACTCACAATTAAGTTGAAAATTATCCTCCTGTGTGAATAATACGCAACGGAAACGCACTTCTGACTATCAGTGATTTATAGAACTCAGACTGTTCACTACGCACTGGCAATACCACATTTTCTTTATGTCTTTTATTTAACGGCTTTTATCAACACGTGGCCACCGCACTGAACATGAATGGCGCACACATTATAAATTCGGGACATCATGACAACATACAATTCGAAGGAAAAGTCCACTAATCTTTTTCTTTTCACTATCTTATTTATTCCGATAAATTCTATAACCTAAACACACAAATTCTATAACCTACAACAATAACACATGGGAAATTCCGCCCAGTGGGCATGGCTTTACATTGGTGAATCTCTATATTATGGTCTCGTAATTATTTAACGCTACTGTGCACTTTCTGGATAGGATGGTGGATCTTTTATTATTTCTCACACTTCGACTCTCACAATCATCATCACGAAACTTTCCTCCAGACCGAGCGGTACAGAAGGAACAAGCATAACCCACTAATCTTTTGAAACTACCTCGCTACTCTCCCATGCAAACCACACATACCCAAATTACATGACATACACCACACTACAATATGAAATACTACGCAAGTAATAGTCACAACATTATCACTTTCAGCTATCCTAATTCAATTAATATTTATCCCAGTTTCACACGACACTGCCCCACTTCGTAATTCTACTTTCCTACTATGAACTCTGGAGATATATGCACGTCTTCCTGTGCAAAGGAAGCCAAGTGGCGTTGCTGGATAGACAGCCGACTCACCTTGTTTCTCTCTCAGAGTTTGAATCTATCGTCACACGGAATCATATCACGCAAAGAAATATTAAGAACGTATTCATCACACACGCGAGTCCTCAACTGATACCATGGACGAGTACTTCTCTTTATCCTTTGTCTCATACACAGTTTGAGACTCACACAGTACTCACCACGTGGAAGTACTCGTCTCTAATTTCAAGTCCTGCACACGACATTTCTTAAATATTTCAACTTATGGTACACACGCTATTTCTTAAATATTTCAACTTATTGTACACACGCTGGTAATTCAGCTTAACTTAGGCACACGGAAGTATTTCAACTTATTGCTACACGTGGTTTCATTGTGACCGTTGGTCACTTCCGAAGACAATCCCATTAATATTACCTGCCTGACATTTACTTCTCCCCACAAAAGTTGCTGAAATAGAGAAACTATTATTTCAAACTACTCTTAAATATTCCACATGCATACCATGTCTCCACTCTTTCGTCATTACGGAGCACAACTAAAACAGGTCATAACAGCACAAGATCCAGCGGCAGAGTGCTGAAACATGGCCGTTCTCGAGGTCCTCTCGCACCTCTGCTGAAGTGGGGGAGCACCTTGCTACCGTATTGGTCAGCCACATTACAGGTGCTCAAAGCTCAGGTAAATTTCATCTCTTTGGTCCCACCAAAGGTGGCCAAAGGATCGACTCAAAGATGATCATATATTCACATTCACTATCTGCGGTTAGCAGACGACCATACATTCATTCATTTCACAGATCTCAACTGGATGTAGGGATTTACTTTGTGGGAGTGCACATGTGATCAATTAAATAAATAGATTGTCATTCCTTCCCACACTGGTATCCGGCTTCGCTGTATTAATTGAAATTGAGTTATTTTACAAAAAAAATGTGTTGTTCTGACAAAAATAATGTAGTATGTTGTACCTATTTTCAATGTCGAACGGTACTGTACCCTTTCAGGGTATCCTGTACCGCTACTAGTCATTTCCTTTTCTGTTCCAATTGCAAATACAGCGAGGGAAAAACGACCGTCTATATGTCTCACAACGCTCTCTAATTTCTCGCATCTTATCTTCCTGGTCCTTAACGCGACACGTAGGTTGGTGGTCAGCCTACATCATCGGTTCTCTAAATTTTCACAGCAGTGCCACTCCCCATTATCCTTCAGCCGATCTCCAGCATGTTAGTAAGGCCAAGTTTTGAACTGGGAACAGGGAGGGTTATGTATAAAACAAAGGTAAGCCTAAACACTGATTGCGGATTAGGCCTTAGCGCTATTCTGACTGGTTACCTGGTGCCTACAAGGCAGTACGAGAAGCGATGTATGATCGTCGGACATGTGATCAGCACGTTACCAACCCCTTACAATGCGACTGCCTTTTTATTCAAGCAGTTCCTCATTAGGCCTCTTAAGGCCGAATATACACCGTTCAGAAAAATCCGAGGAGGCTTCGGGAATCCAACCTAGGGCCTTGCACACCAAAGGCAGCAACGCTAATCGTTGATTTACAGAGGCTGTCATTATGTACTGTGTAATGCACAGGTTGATGTCTAGACGATATTACGAACTTCCGTGGATGATGGAGAACAGTAAATGTATCACTTTAAGGTAAGGGGTCCTGGTCCAGAATCGACCGACTCGGAAGTTATAAGCGAGAATCGTTTTGATGCACTAATGTACACACTGTTCATCAGAGACACACTATCCAGATTCCTGGAACATATCCCACTTGCTATTCGTCGACAGATGTCGTTCCAGTATGACGGAGTTCGGTCTCACTTTGCACTGTGGCTTCGTGAACATCTGGATGAGACATTTCGTGAAACGTGGATAGGCGAAGGAGGTCCTGTTTCGTGGCCAGTACGTTCACTTCACCTCACCACAATTTATTCTTGTGCAGCCATGTGAAACGTCCTGTATACAATACGCCTGTCCAGATTGAAGGCAAACCTTCTCGCTGTCTGCGACAGTCTTCAAATGACACCAAGTGTCTTACGACGGGTACAACACAATTTTCTGTGATGGTACCATGCCTGCATTGACTTTGGGAGACGCCATTTTCAACAACTGTTGAAAATGTAGCAGCTAGTGAAACTTGTGCACGTAAATGGAGGTCATAATTACTGTATCACAGAATTAGTATTTCCAACGACCTTGCCACTATGGTAACACAGTTTCCATTCAGATCGCCGAAGTTACGAGCTGTCGGGCTTGTCTAGCACTTCGCTGGTTGACTGTCCAGGTCTGGCAAGCGCTGTTGGCGAGTGGGGTGCACTCAGCCCTCGTGTGGCCAGCTGAGGAGCTAACTGACTGAGAAGTAGCGGCTCCGGTCAGGCAAACTGACAACGGCGCAGAGAGCGGTGTGCCTCTCCACGTGCACATTCAGTGATGCCTATCGGTTGAGGATGACCCAGCGGTCGGTCGATACCGTTGGGTCTTCCGAGGCCTGTTTCGATGGAGTAGTAGTAGAAGTAGAAGACTTAGGATTTTCATTCTCTCTGACATAAAATCAGATGCGCAGTTTCTAGTTCATCAACAGTGGAGATTATCAAAGGGAGTTCTGGAGGATTCAGAGCGAATTCTGTACTTCACAATGAGGGTTTGGAAGTTTGGGCCCTTAGTTTTAGCGCTGCGCCAGGCTCAAGCGGAACTTAGACCTTTCGATACGGTCGTTTATGCACTAGGGTACTTATCTCAGATTGATCCATTTAGCATTCTCCATCATCCCTGAAATTTGTGACGGCATCATGGAATCACCCTATAGAGAAATGATAGTGATGTGTAAGAAAATCTTAATGTCGAAGCAATATACTCAATTCCACTCTTGTGCAGGCGAAGCGTAGGAATGAAACAGTACACTGAGGTGAGGAACGTTATGGGATAATGATAGACACATATATAGATGGCGGTAGCATCGCATAAAGGACTATAAAAGGGCAGAACATTGTCGGAGCCGTCGTTTTTACTAAGGTAATCCACTTGGAAAGGTTTCTGACCTGACGTGATTGTGGCCGCACGAAGCGAATTAACAGACTTTGAACGCGGAATGGTAGTTGGAGCTAGACGCACAGGATATTCCATTTCGAAAATCGTTAGGGAATTTAATATTTGGTGGCTCACAGTGTCAAGAGTGCGCCGAGGATACCAGAGTCCAGGCATCACCTCTCACCACGGACAACGCGGTGGCCGACGGCCTTCACTTAACGACCGAGAGCAACGGCATTTTTGCAGAGTTGCCTGTGCTGACAGACAAGCAATGCTGCATGAAATAACCGCATAGAGCCCATCGTCAGCGGAGAATATAGGATGACTGTGTGATGATGGATAAAGGAAAATGTAGGAATTTGAGGTAAAGGACACTGGTCTGCAAATGACCAAATAAAAAGTTACAAGAGAAAATCGTTCTGCTACCTCTGACAGTGATACACGTATTGGTGTTGTTGTTGCTGGGCAATTTTCAAAGGTGATACTATGGACCACAACAAGAAAAATATGTCCATTAAAGATGGACTTTAAAATGCACACCTTAATAGCTATGAGCACTTGTACAGTAAGCGGATGTCGTTTCGCAGTAGCAAAGATGAACAAGCGTTCCTAGCTCCTAAGGTATGAACTTTAGAGCCCATGTTTAATGCAAGGTTTTTTCTTGTTTTGGTCCACATTACCATTTCTCAGAATATGGATAGGAAACAGTTTTCAGTAGAAGTAGTCCACTTTCAGACATATCAGGACGATTCTCGCATTTCTCGCTTCGAACTTCCGGCTCAGTCGTTTCCCCAATAGGGTCGCTTATCTCAAACTGATACATTTACCATTCTCAGTCATCCCCCAGAGGTAATAACATCATCACGGAACCACCCTGCATAAATGTGACCTATTGTCAATTGGACATATTTACTGTATCCGTATACTGCCTACAAAAGAACCAGTAGATATGCGAAAAACAGTATAAGACTGAAAATAGGTGGCAAATCACGACTACATATTTGTAAACAGGTGATATAAATGTGCTTCCGGGTGAGGTGTCACCGCCGGACACCACACTTGCTAGGTGGTAGCCTTTAAATCGGCCGTGGTCCGTCAGTATACGTCGGACCCGCGTGTCGGCACTATCAGTCATTGCAGACCGAGCGCCGCCACACGGCAAGTCTAGTCTAGAGAGACTCACTAGCACTCGCCCCAGTTGTACAGTGTACAACCGACTTTGCTAGCGATGGTTCACTGTCTGCATACGCTCTCAATTGCAGAGACGACAGTTTAGCATAGCCTTCAGTTACGTCATTTGCTACGACCTAACAAGGCGCCGTATTCAGTTACTATTGTGAACAGATAATATTGTGAATCATGTACCGTCAAGAGCGACGTTCATCATTAATGGATTAAAGTTAAGTATCAAAGTAATTACGTCCGCTTTCTGAATTGTAATTCCTTGTCATGTTCCAGACCTCACGTCAGTAGAATCCTTCCCTCCTCACGCCAGCCTGCGTGAGGTAAAACGCGTGCATTTCGGCCCCCACTAGTAACACGGTGTTGGCTCTTCTGCCAACACAACACCGGGAAACGCTACACACCTCCTAACAGAATACACACATCAAACAAAGTTTTACATCGCCCCATTTCTCAGAACTGCTGAAGATAGGCGTTGACTGTGGATATTGTATCACAGACACCGTCCCTCTGACTCTTCAGATATGTCACTAAACCCGCCCAAAGATCTAAACAACCATGCATGAGCAGCGCCTATTAGACGGAGGGGGTCCGACAACCTATCAGTTCCAGTCATTCCACTAGGAAGGAGGTAAAAGGCTCGTGTTGTCTGTAGTTCAACCATGCTTAGACAGTCAATACCGCTGTTCGATCGCGTCCGCATTGTTACTTTGTGCCAGGAAGGGCTCTCAACAAGGAAAGTGTCCAGGCGTCTCGGAGTGAACCAAAGCGACATGGAGGGGATACAGGGAGACAGGAACTGTCGATGACATGCCTCATTCAGGCCGCCGGAGGGCTACTACTGCAGTGGATGACCGTTACCTTAGGATTATGGCTCGGAGGAACCCTGACAGCAACGCTACAGTGTTGAATAATGCTTTTCGTGCAGCCACAGGACGTCGTGTTATGACTCAAACTGTGCGTAATAAGCTACATGATGAGCAACTTCACTACCGACGTCCATGGCGATGTCCATCTTCGAAACCACGACACTATGCAGCGCGGTACAGATCGGCCCAACAACATGACGAATAGACAGCTCAGGACGGGCATCACGTCATCTTCACCGATCAGTGTCGCATATGCCTTTAACCAGACAATCGTCGGAGACATGTTTGGAGGCAACTCGGTCAGGCTGAATGCTTTAGACACACTGTCCAGCGAGTTCAGCAAGGTGGAGGTTCCCTACTGTTCTGGGGTGGCATTATATGGGGCCGACGTACGTCGCTGGTGGTCACGGAAGGCGCCGTAACGGCTGTACGATACGTAAATGGCATCTTCCGACCGATAGTGCAACCATATCGGCAGCATATTGGGGAGGCATTCGTCTTCATGGACGACAATCCGCGCCCCCATCGTGCACATCTTGTAAATGACTTCCTTCGGGAGAACAACATCGCTCGCCTAGAGGGGCCAGCATGTTCTCCAGACATGAACCCTATCGTACATGCCTAGGATAGATTTAAAGGGCTGTTTATGGACGACGTGACCCCCAAATCACTTTGAGGGATGTACGTCGAATTGCCGTTGAGGAGTGGGACGATTTGGACCAACAGTGCCATGATAAACTTGTGCTGCGGCGAATACAGTCATGCATCAATGCTAGAAGATGTGCTACTGGATATTAGACGTACCGGCGTGTACAGCAATGTGGACCACCACCTAGTCTCCCAGAGTGACTGCGCGATTTGAGGCGCCATGTCACGGATTGCACAGTGCTTCCCGCCCGAGGTTCGACTCCTCCCTGGGGCATGGGTGTGTGTGTTGTCGTTAGCGTAAGCTAGTTTAAGTTAGATTAAGTAGTGTGTAAGTCTAGGGACTGATGACCTCAACAGTTAGGTCCCCTAGGAATTCACACACACATTTGAACATTTTTGAACCGCCACCTCTGAAGATCTCTCTGTATGGTGGTGCAACATGCAATGTGTGGTTTTCATGAGCAATAAAAAGGCCGGAAATGACGTTTACGTTGATCTCTATTCCAATTTTCAGTATAGGTTCCGAAACTCTCCTTACCGAGGTGATGCAAAAGTTTTTTATGAGTGTACGTACAGTTATATAATTTCGGTCATTTTATATACCATTGATGATAGAAACAAAACAGCTATTCAGTTGTGCAGGATGGAATTTTTGTTGCCCACGTGGAAGACGTAATACGGATATTCTGCAGGAGAAAGGGATTCGCCTGTAGCTGTCCTTCCGCCTTAGCGACTCTGATAACAAATGGTGCCGTCGGCTCGGAGAGCAAAACACTTTCTCAGGGGCGCCGCCTTCTCCAGACCGCAGAATTACGTTCCGCAGTTCGCGCCACTGCTGCTCTTTAATGCAATTTCCAGCGACGCGATCCGACTGGATTATCGTACCACTGGCCAACACTTTACTGCAGCTGGGGTGAGCGAAGCGTATGCAAATATCTCCGATCCCACTTAGTAGATACAGGAAAGCTCTACACAAAACTTCCGCTTTTGTGATGCAGTCTTTCCATTGTCAGTGGATTGTAATTCCATTAGGCGATTCATATCTTCAAATCACGTAGCCAAGGCATTTTATCCTCTCAAGAGGCCAGGCAAAGTAATTCAACGTTCAGCGAGCCACAGGAGAGTTGAGTGGTGTACCAAAGATGCAGAAAACGAACTGCCCCCTTACCTAGCCGTCGCATTCCGCGAGGAAAAGAGAGCCAAGGTCACCCGCCTAGCGAGCAACGAAGAGGCACGGTCATAACGTGTACTTGTATTTTCATTAATTATTGATAAGAAAATTGATAAGAGCCATAAGAATAACACATATGGGAAGTTAATTTTCCAGCAACACGGGTTAAGTAAATATACTGGACGGGTTCAACAATGACCAAAGATAATAAAACAATGTAAGAACAATATATAATTAGAGACTGAGACAGAGAGTATCCCAGAGTGACCCAGAGAGCATGTACTTGTATTTTCATTAATTATTGATAAGAAAATTGATAAGAGCCATAAGAATAAGACGTACGGGAAGTTAATTTTCCAGCAACATGGGTTAAGTAAATATACTGGACGAGTTCAACAATGATCAAAGATAATAAAACGATGTAAGAACAATATAATACGGGTTAAGTAAATATACTGGACGGCTCCAACAATGACCAAAGATAATAAAACAATGTAAGAACAATATATAATTAGAGACGGGTTCAAGAATGACCAAAGATAATAAAACAATGTAAGAACAATATATAATTAGAGACTGAGACAGAGAGCATCCCAGAGTGACCCAGAGAGCATCCCAGAGAGCATCCCAGAGTGCCCCAGAGAGCAACAACAAGAAGAAGAATCGCTTCTCGGCTTTTGGCAAGATGAATGTGTAGTTTTTTTAAAATATAATAAAACGATTAATCAGATTCCACTGAGGTTCTACTTCATTAATGACAAGATTAAAGGACAATTAGTGTCTTTTATTTAAAAAAAAAAAAATTTCTCGAGCGGTCTGGCGCGACCAATAACCACCACAATCAATATTTTGTTCACACTGCATACGCAGGAACGCTGTGCCGCAAGCGACGTCGCCAAGCACGTCGCTGAGGCATTGCTGTGGCACGTTAACACAAGTGAACGTAGCAAGCCAACGTGCCACAGCAATGCCTCGGCGACGTGCTTGGCGACGTCGCCTGCGGCACAGCGTTCCTGTGTATCGTGCTTTGAAGGCCATAGACATTGATCTGGCTGGACAGTTCAATAAGCAACAATTAATTGGAGGCCCGAATGTTTTTCGAGGCCTCCGTTTGCAATTCACTTGTGATGTACAGGCTCTGTTTGGAGGTAGTACGTGGCTCACACTTGCTGTAGTGTGGGGGAATCACTGTGACTACGGTGGCCTTGAAGCCTTCCTAGATGCAAATATTTTGGTCTGGAAAACATGGAGTATAGCAGAGACTACAGGACTCTTGGCTAAAGTTCCTTATGGTACGCTTGTTCTATCTATGCCTTTTGTTTTGAATACTAGAAGAAAGAAGAAATTGAATGCAGACGAGTACCTGTTCATATGGGCTAAAGTTGGCAACGGAAACCGTAAAATTAAAATTACTGATGACCGTATGTTGTATTATAGACAATAAAGATTGATCCACTTACCCGAGAACCATCCTTATCTATCCCGTGAGATTTTTTTTTTAAAAAAGACTAAAAATACTTTTCATTTGGAAGCAGTAGGCTGGGCCCCTCTTGATTGCTCGCTAGGCGGGTGACCTTGAAGCGGACTTAGTTGCTGCGCTGAGCGCTTGGCGCGCTCTTATTGGCTGGGCGGCCTGTGGCGCGCAGTACGAATCGGGGCGGGAATTCAAATCCCGCCCGAATTATATATTGTTCTTACATTGTTTTATTATCTTTGGTCATTGTTGAACCCGTCCAGTATATTTACTTAACCCGTGATGCTGTGTGAGACAGAGTATAAAAATAAACCAAGACTTCTCCCTTTGAGTATTGCCGCTACGTTCCCAGGTGTTCTGCTCGCGGGAAACAGCCAAAATTCCTCGGGTCATTTGAGATTCTGGGACACCCCAGTCGTGCTGTTGCTATTCTACTCGCCGCTGTGTCCGCGTTACCTAGAATCGTGACAAAACTGTTCTTCGCTCTAAGTTTTTAGTTTCCGCTGCCTCGGGCACACGTGCGAATGTCCACGGCTTCCCTTGACAGCATGTTGATGTGTGCAGCGTCTTCGCCTGTCGCTCATCCTCTGGCGGCCTGCCCTCTGTGAAGCGTGCCGACATGGGCGCGCGGCCGCCGCTCCACCTGGCCGCCGGGCTTCCCAGCTAGGAACGCATCAGAAGAATTCCTTTCATGCACAAAGTGCACCAAGTTTGCAAAGAGAAGAATCATAGCCCTTTACCGATGGTCAATGACACAATAATTCACCTCCATCACACTTCATATATTGCCATAAACTAATGACTGATTTTAAAAGCAGTTATCTCCTTTAGTTAAAACATGAAAAGCTTTGACACTTTTCAATACATTCCTTTTGCAAAGAATTTTTATAGGGAGTATGGCTTACTTCATTCGCAGTAAGTCATATGTACAAATAAAAATTTTAAACCCTCTATCTCTGGATGTGTAAGACAAATTTCTATCATTGAACAGCTGTTTTTGCGGATTTGGCAAGGATTTACACCTGGCCAACACCAGCATAAATAAATACATTATTAGTTTCCCATTCAAACACTGTATTCATACCTTCACAATGACATCCTATCAAAACCTTATTTCGTGTCTAACTGCCACTCTTGAAAGTCTAACAGAAAAACATGTGAAATTTCCCGAAAACTGGCAGAAATGCCTTCAAAAATGTGAGCGTATAAAGCTTATATCCTAACGTCACCAAGACATAAGAAACTTCTACTCCGAATTTTTCTTTTGTTTCATTTACTGCTTGCTCAATATACAGATTTGCAAGATACCACGTGTGTGAGGGAGAAAGAGGTGTGAATTTTTTACGTAAGTATTAAAAACTGAGTTTCTTCGCCAATGCCTTCTGGAAAAAATAAGAAAAGCATGTCTATTATTGACTGATAAGAAAACTTTACCTTCTGCATAAACATTAAAACATTAAATTTCAAATTGCGCTCTTCAGAGCTAATAAAACAAAAGTGAAACTGAAGCAAACATATTAAAAATGTCCTACATCTTTCGGCAGAGTACCTGATATTATATTTAACAGATTACAGACATCCTTATTAGTATTTACATACGCTCACATGAGTAACATTTGTTTTATGTCGTACGCTTACAGCATCCATACCAACTCTGTATTCTGTTTGCAGGCATTCATTCATTTTTATTTTTTTTCAGTATAGACATTTCATCACATATATTAAACCAAAACAAGAAAGCTCTTTACCTCACAACTAACGCTAGAAGATATAAGAACATCATAGTTATGAAATAAAGTCTTAACTAAACACAAAAACATATGAAAAACATAGTAGGCATCAGTTCCCTATAAACACATAATCGTCATAAGAGGAACGTCTTAACTAACATAAGAACACATAGAACGAGAACACACGAACAAACGAATGCAAAACTTAATGTTGGCAGTCCTATTTGTTGCCTGAAGTGAGGTTCTTTGGGTTGTTTGATTTCTATGTGTGTAACTGTAGTGCACGTATGAAAAAAAGTGTTCTCATATTTGTTTTACTTTTAACGGTCACCTGCTGCTGCTGTTGCACTAATTAGGGATCACTGTTTATAGGGAGAGAGCCATGAAGCAATTGCAGACTGCTGGGTAAGGTTACAGTTCGTTTTCTGCATCTATGGTACGCCACTCAACTCTCATGTTGCTCGCTGAACGTTGAATTACTTTGCCTGGCCTCTTGATAGACAAGCCACAAACATGGTGACGTTGTGCTGCTGTGATTGGCCTCTTGATAGACAAGCCAAGTCATTGTAACGAGCCAAGGGCGGTAAGCACACTAGCCTGTGCTGTCCGCTGCCGTACTTCATCTAAGTGTCACCATCATGCGTGTTTTCCACGCTCTTCTTTTCTTCTTGTTGACGTTCATAGTATGGCGTGATTTGGGCGTTTTCTTGATGCACGAGAGGACAATTTGGTAGGCGCCGTTTGTTGCCACTTGCGCAGTATGGCGCCGGGAAGGTACATGGAATTTCCCGGATGGGTCAATATTTCCGATGGCAGACAGGAATACAGATCGACAGATGGAATATTAGGTGAGGTTTTCGCCTTCCAATTCTTCTGTGGTGTTGTTCTGTGCCTTCGCCAAGAATCCCTTGAAGAGTGACGTGTGTCAGCTGCGTTTATGTCTGGAGCGTTGAACTGGCTGCACTTCGGCGTCGCCAATTGTGCTACACTGTCGCTGTCGGCGGTAATCAGATTACAAGGTGTTTCCTTGCAGCCGCTCGACCGTTCTGCCCAGGTTACAAGGTGTTTCCTTGCAGCCGCTCGACCGTTCTGCCCAGGGGCTGCGAAGCCTGGTCCCTTGTGACCGGTAAGCTCCCCTTTCTCTCTCTATGTTCAGCCTCCCAAAGTTCCTTGTCGTTTCTGTGTACAGAACTTTAAAGTACATTTTAGAAACAAATACAAATCTCCCCTACTTGCATTCATTTAGATGTTATTATAGTAAGGCCCTTGTTGCTGGTCACCTCCCGTGACCTTTCCATACATCACAATTTACTGCAGAACTTCTCAATCGTTCGATCGTTATTTTCATTTAAAAGGACTGAGTTATTTTACTCAATTCAGTTATAAAAGTTACATCCACTTTTATTAAATGGTTCAAATGGCTCTGAGCACTATGGTACTTAACATCTATGGTCATCAGTCCCCTAGAACTTAGAACTACTTAAACCTAACTAACCTAAGGACATCACACAACACCCAGTCATCACGCACTTTTATTGCAATAATAAACAAAACAATATAACTTATACCCGCAGTGGTCTACCGATTCTAGGCGCTCAGTCCGGAACCTCGCGACTGCTACAGTCGCAGGTTCGAATTCTGCCTCGGGCATGGATGTGTATGATGTCCTTAGGTTGGTTAGGTTTAAGTAGTTCTAAGTTCTAGGAGACTGATGACCACAGCTGTTAGTGCTCAGAGCAATTTGAACCAATATAACCTATACCAATCTAATTATCTAGGCCTTTGGATTACAAAAAGAAATATCATTTCTATGAAAATATACATTTACACTCTTCTTTCTATCTGTTTACTAATAGTTTTTAACAATAATATTCCAGCTGGAATCTCGTTTTACGTTCTTTTCTATCGTACCTTTATGTTTGGGACATGTGGATGTGCTGAGGAATTTAAGGATGGCCATCTGGAACAGTTATTAAAAGACAATTACAACAATTGGCACTGTTGTTTGGCTGCAGTACTCGTGTGAGTCTGTTACGTGGTCTTCTTCTTTGTCTCCCGTCTGTAACATTAGAATACATTCAATGGTTAGTGTCTCTATGCGTCTTTTTACTTACATCCTTGTGTTTACGCCCTGCAGTTTATGTTACCCTTTTCACTGGATTTAGGCTTTCTTTGTCAGTCCTTCCTTGCGTACCTTTTGGTCCGATTCTGTCTTCCTTTGATCTTCCTTGACGTTCAGTTTTCCTTCTTTCGTTCCCTATCCTACACATAAAAAAACAGAATGTTTAATTATTACAGCTAACTGCTTTAATCTCGCATCGTTTGATTTTCCGTCGCGTAACTCGGATGTTGTTACATTTCCTAGAATTTTTTGTTCGCCATGTTGAAGGCTTGCCCTACAATCCATTTCTCCCCACACCGAAGACAAGACACAAAAATAAGACACTACACAAAACATGATGTACCTGATACACTCTAAATCCTAGTCATTTCAAGAACTTATTACTAACTGTTGTGTACATAGTTCCGCGTAGTCAGCGCGCACACAACTTTCCCAATAGAGCGCGCCCCGCTAAGCACAACAGCGCAGGCGCAGCGCTCGTCCGTCTCCGCACTACGAGATGTCGCTGCCATAAAGACGGACCAAATTCTGCTTCCGCCGATCCGCGTATTAATATGTAATGCAGCCAATGGGATTGCTGCTAACGTAGAACCTTTTCTCATCGCGGATCACACTCGCGCAGTGATACATGAACGCGCGAGGTATTATAACGAGTGTACAGACCTCCAATCAATCAGTCTGCATTAGGCTGCATTAGTCTATAGTCAAGTTTCAGTCTGCGCCTAATAAGATTATCATATTCCTGCACATAGCCATGAAGAGAAATGTATAGACACTTTGTCAAGTGTCAGAGATATGTGAGAATAAGATTAACGTACCAAGACCAAAGGAACTTCAGATTGTCAATTGTCAATAGCATCCAGAATCAAGTTAAGTAAGGTTTATGATTGTTATTATTTTAATAAATGTGTGTGAAAATTAATGAAGTTCTGTTTAAAGTTGGTCACGGTCAATCTGTTGCTCTAAGCGTGCAAGTGGCGTTTCTATCGTCTGACCTAACGGCAGAAGATAAACACACCACGGTAAGACCACGAGACATATTGCTGATACTTGCCTACTTCGTTAGAGCGACAAGTCAAATAATCTGATGGTGTGTGTACCGAAGGTCTTACAGTACGCACACCACACTAACGCAACACAAGAAACACAAAGGCAAACAAATTACCATTTCTAACCAATAAAAGGTTTCATATGCGTTATACGATGTAACCCTAATGATAGTTGACTCTTAATGTACTCTAACTCGTATGAGTTCGGGTGGGCCGCCCTTCTTACTATAAATGGTGCATCATAAACAGAAAAAAATTTCTGGCAGAGCCCCGTTTGCTTGCATGACAGTCGGTGCGGTTTCAATAGGACTTTCTGTCCGACCTCAAAGTGTCTGACCTTCGCCCCTCTGTCTGTGAACCTTTTGCGTTTTTCTGCCGCCGCCTGTATATTTTCCAGTGCCATGTTTACTACAGCTCTGTGCTGCGTCCGCTCTCGAGAAGGGAAGTCAACCAGCTCCCTGATTCGGTGTGTCGGGTGTCTGTTTCTTAATACCGTAATCGGCCGAAACTTCGTTGTCCCTTGAGGCTCATTCATAACCTGTTGAAAATCAGATAAGAAAACCTCGCAGCTGGAGTGCTGCTTAGCGCAGTACACTCGGCCAAGGTTTCTTAAATCCTTAATCACGCGCTCGGACGGATTCGAAGACGGTGGAATGCTGAAATGAAAATGTGCTTTATACCGCGTCGTCCCAGTGTTTCAACACATTTCCTCGCCCTGAATTGCGGCCCACTGTCGGTAATGATGCTCTCAACTTTACCTACTTGCGATAAGAAGTCCCTGCAGATTGCCTTTGATACCGTCGCTGCTGTTGCCTTACGTGACGGGGTGAACGTTGCTGTGGGTTGGCAGGAGAGCCAACACCGGTATGAGAGGAAGCCGAAAGGCACGCGTTTTAGCTCACGCAGGCTGGCGTGAGGTCTGGAACAGGCCAAAAAAATTAGAATTTAGAAAAAACGGACGTAGCTGGTGGAATACTTAAATTTAATCCATTAATGGTGAACGTCGCTCTTGACGGTACATGATTCAGTATCAATAGTAACTGGTAATGGCGCCTTGCTAGGTCGTAGCAAATGACGTCGCTGAAGGCTATGCTAACTATCGTCTCAGCAAATGAGAGCGTATTTTGTCAGTGAACCATCGCTAGCAAAGTCGGTTTTACAACTGGGGCGAGTGCTAGGAAATCTCTCTAGACCTGCCGTGCGGCGGCGCTCGGTCTGCAATCACTGATAGTGGCGACACGCGGGTCCGACGTATACTAACGGACCGCGGCCGATTTAAAGGCTACCACCAAGCAAGTGTGGTGTCTGGCGGTGACACCACAAACGTTACGTATTTTGACATAATCTCGACCGCAACGAGCACATAGCAATAACCACGACTGGTCCCTGGTAATGGACCGAGAAGATCCGCGGCCCCTAACTGTTTCAGTCTTTGTGGGATCATCGGATACAAGGGAGCTCGGGAATTCTGGTTGTTGTGCTTGGACTTTTGGCACAACTAGCAGACGGAGAGTACCTTCCTGATGCGCCTCTCCATATTCCTAAAATGGCACAGCGTTTTTAATTTTAGATAGCACTTCCTGGGGCGGAAATGTGCATAGCTCAGGTGCGTGTACCATATTATTTTATTGATCGTCTCTTCGGGGATGCACAAAACCCAAGGCGCATCCTCGATTTCCCTACGGTAGAAAAGGATGTTTTTTCTTGCCGAATTCTGACCTGTTCTTTATCCCTCCATTGTTCCTTAATCTTTCGCAAGACTGGGTCCTTATCCTGTTTCTTGCAATATCTTGCATGGAGGCCGTTACGAAATTCTCGAACGCAACCTTCCTCATGTAGAAGATGCTAAAATTACTTTCCTCGAGATGATCTTGTACAGCGGCGGTTAATCCGATAGGGGATCTGGACAGTGCGTCGGCGATAATATTAGTCGAACCCGGAATGTGTACGATCGAGAATTCGTATTGTTGCAGATAAAGTACCCATCTTCCTAATCTCCCGTGGTGTGATTTGGCTGTTAGCAGGAATTGTAGCGCTTTATGGTAAGTGTAGACGCGATATTTTCTCCCAAACAGGAAATACCTGAACTTCTCAACCGCCCACACAACAGCCAATGCCCCTAGTTCTGTTACCGAGTAGTTCCTTTCGCATTTCGACAGGGTTCTGCTGGCGAAACCGATTTTCGGTCTTTCGATGCCCCCCCTCGGACTCGAACTCCTGGAACATTACTACACCCAATCCTGTTTTCGCCGAGTCTGTAGCTATACAGAAGTCTCTGCTGAGGTCCGGATGCGATAGTATGGGAGCTTCTACTAAGGCAGCCTTTAGCTTATGGAACTCAGTCTCAGCTGTCTCTTCCCACACCCAAGGTGTTTTCTTTCCCGTAAGGGCACAGAGACGAGGGGTAGCCAGACAGTCTAGGTTTATGAATTTTTTGTAAAAATTGCATAAACCTAGAAAGCCTCTAAATTGCTTTCTGGTGGTGGGGGTGGCGAACTGTTCAAATGCCTCTAATTTCTCCGGGTCGGGATAGATCCCTTCGGCCGAGATTATGTGGCCTAAAAACTTTACCTGAGACCTTCCAAAGCATGATTTTTCTAAATTTACCGTGACACCGTATGCTTTGAAAGTACTCAATGGGTTCCCCAGTTCTTCATTAAGTTTCTCCCACGAGGCTTCGGCGATAATGATGTCATCCACGTATGTCGTGATCCGATCCTTTAGGGTGTAATGCAGGATCGTATCTAGGCTTCTGATGAATGCAGCCGAGGATACATTCAACCCGAACGGCAGTCTTTTGTATTGGTAGCTACGTCCGAAGGCCAGGAACGCTGTGTATTGCCGACAGGAAGGTTTTAGTTCGTGCTGCCAAAAACTACTACGCAGCTCGATCGAAGAGAATACGGTGACGCCATAAAATTTCTCTAATAATTCTTCTGATTTTTCTGGCCTATCGGTTTCGGGTTCTATGATCGTGTTGATCTGGCGTGTATCCAGAACCAACTGAATCCAACCGTCCCTCTTTGTCACTATATGTATGGGGCTAGAGTATGACGATGTAGCGCTACAGTCTGGAGCCGCACGACCGCTACGGTCGCGTGCTCGATTACATCGTTGTCTAACATAGTTTTCAGCTCACGAGTGACCTTTTGTTTCATCGCCAATGGAATGGGGTTTGGAGTAACTCTAAACTTTCGATGTTCCTTTGAGAGGCACCCACATGCCTTCTCATATTGTGGCATCAAGCAGTCAGGCCGGCAAGAGGAGTGGTCTGCAAATCGAGTGGATTCATTCTTATTTATCGAGTAACATGAACTCTAGTACTCACACTTAAGCTACAAGTTATCCTCCTATATGATTAATACGCGACGGAAAAACGCTTCTGACTATCAGTAATTTACAGAACTCTGACTGTACACTACGCTCCACATTTTCTTTTTGTCGTTTATTCAATGGCTTTTGTCAACACGTGGCCACCGCACTGAATATGAATGGCTCACACATTATAAATTCGGGACATTATGACAACATACAATTCGAAGGAAAAATTCACCAATCTTTTTCTTTTGACTATCTTATTTATTCCGATAAATTCTATAACCTAAACACACAAATTCTATAACCTACAACAATAACACATGAGAAATTCCGCCCAGTGGGCATGGCTTTACATTGGTGAATCTCTATATTATGGTCTCGTAATTATTTAACGCTACAGTGCACTTTCTGGATAGGATGGTGGATCTTTTATTATATCTCACACTTCGACTCTCACAATCATCATCACGAAACTTTCCTCCAGATCGAGCGATACAGAAGGAACAAGCATAACCCACTAATCTTTTGAAACTACCTTGCTACTCTCCCATGCAAACCACACATACCCAAATTACATGACGTACATCACACTGCAATAAGAAATACAAAACACTAAATAGTCACAACACTATCACTTTCAGCTTTCCCACTTCAATTAATATTTATCCCAGTTTCACACGACACTGCCCCACTTCGTAATTCTACTTTCCTACTATGAACTCTGGAGATATATGCACGTCTTCCTGTGCAATGCAAGCCAAGTGGCGTTGCTAGATAGACGGCCGACTCACCTTGCTTCTCTCTCAGAGTTTGAATCTAGCGTCACACGGAATCATATCACGCAAAGTAATATTAAGAACATATTCATCACACACGCGAGTCCTCAACTGATACCATGGACGAGTACTTCTCTTTGTCTCATAAACAGATTGAGACTCACACAGTACTCACCACGTGGAAGTACTCGTCTCTAATTTCAAGTCCTGCACACGCAATGTCTTAAATATTTCATCTTATGGTACACACGCTATTTCTTAAATATTTCAACTTATTGTACACACGCTAATAATTCAGCTTAACTTAAGCACACGGAAGTATTTCAACTTATTGGTACACGTGGTTTCGTTGTGACCGTTGGTCACTTCCGAAGATTACTACGATCCCATTAATATTACCTGCCTGACATTTAATTCTCCCCACAAAAGTTCCTGAAATAGAGAAATTATTATTTCAAACTACTCTTAAATATTCCACATGCATACCATGTCTCCACTCTTTCGTCATTACGGAGCACAACTAAAACAGGTCTTAACAGCACAAGATCCAGCGGCAGAGTGCTGAAACATGGCCGTTCTCTAGGTCCTCTCACACCTTTGTCGAAGTGGGGGGAGCACCTTGCTACCGCATTGGTCAGCCACATTTCAGGCGCTCAAAGCTCAGGTAAATTTCATCTCTTTGTTCCCACCAAAGGTGGCCAAAGGATCGTCTCAAAGATGATCATATATTCACATTCACTATCTGCGGTTAGCAGACGACCTTACATTCATTCATTTCACAGATCTCACCAAACTGGATGTAGGGATTTACTTTGTGGGAGTGCACATGTGATCAGTTAAATAAATAAATTGTCATTCTTTCCCACACTGGTATCCGGCTTCGCTGTATTAATTGAGATTGAGTTATTTTACAAAAAAAATGTGTTGTTCTGACAAAAATAATGAAGTATGTTGTACCTATTTTCAATGTCGGGCGGTACTGTACCCTTTCACCTTCACTCGGAACTCGTACTGGAGGTTTCGTATAGCCCCTGGTTTCGGCCAAAAAACTTCTAAGTTGTCCTTTAGAATGTTCCTCAGATCTTCTCGTTCAGCCGGCCGGAGTGGCCGAACGGTTCTAGTCGCTACAGTCTGGAACTGCAAGACCGCTACGGTCGCAGGTTCGAATCCTGCCTCGGGCATGGATGTGTGTGACGACCTTAGGTTAGTTAGGTTTAAGTAGTTCCAAGTTCTAGGGGACTCATGACCTCAGATGTTAAGTCCCATAGTGCTCAGATCCATTTGAACCATTTTTGAATCTTCTCGTTCCTTTATCGCTATATTCCCGCATGCGTCGACGTTGCCGTCTATCACCTGTGCTAGTTCATCCTTTACATGAACTCCCTCTTCTAGCCACCTCAGAATGCGTTGTTCGTGTTCTTCTTCCTCACCATTTCTGCCTCCTTGCTCTACAATATGTAGTCGCAGACAGTTAGTAGGGAGCTGCGCCGGAATAGCCTGTTCTTCAAATCTGACCTGCCTTATCTTGCCCTTCTGGAAGGTGACCGTGCCGCTACCTATATCAATTACGGCCTGGTTCTCGTACAAGAAGTCCATGCCTATTACAATTTGATCGCCAACTTTGGGACCACAATGAAATTGCCTTCGAACTGGTAGCTCTGACAGGTAAATTCCAGTCGTACCTGTTGCCCTACTTCCATGCATTTTCCCGCGATTGCCCCCCGCATTTTAATCTTTTTTATTTTTAAAGGTTCAAATGGTCTGAGCACTATGGAAGTTAACTGCTGAGGTCATCAGTCCCCTAGAACTTAGAACTAATTAAACCTAACTAACCTAAGGACATGACACACATCCATGCCCGAGGCAGGATTCGAACCTGCGTCCGTAGCGGTCGCGCAGCTCCAGACTGAAGCGCCTATAGCCGCTCGGCCACACTAGCCGGCTCATTTTAAGGGTAGGCCATGTTTGATCACCCTTGCACCCTTCGAAGGCTGCCTTGAAATAGCCGAAATCTGGCTTCCGCTATCTATGATTCCTTGGAAGGTTACTTTTCCAATCGCTATCCTTACTACCGGGTGTAGGTCATTCGTGGTGTTTTGTTCGTTTTCTTTAAGCAAATCTTCAAGAATTCCTTTCATGCACAAAGTACACCAAGTTTGCAAAGAGAAGAATCATAGCTCTTTACCGATGCTTAATGACACAATAATTCACCTCCATCACACTTCATATATTGCCATAAACTAATGATTGATTTTAAAAGCAATTATCTCCTTTAATTAAAAACATGAAAAGCTTTGACATTTTTCAGGTTGAATAACATCGGGGAATGTCTACAACCCTGTCGCACTCTCTTCCCAACCATTGCTTCTCGACTGTTATAACTGCCATCTGGTTTCTGTACAAATTGTAAATAGCCTTTCTCTCCCTGTATTTTACCCCAGCCACCTTCAGAATTTGAAAGAGAGTGATCCAGTCAACGTTGTCAAAAGCTTTCTCTAAGTCTACAAATGCTAGAAACGTAGGTTTACCATTCCTTAATCTATTCTCTGAAATAAGTCGTAGGGTCAGTATTGCCTCACGTGTTCCAACATTTCTACGGAATCCAAACAGATCTTCCCCGAGGTCGGCTTTTACCAGTCTTTCCATTCGTCTGTAAAGAATTCATGTTAGTATTTCGCAGCCGTGGCTTATTAAAATGATAGTTCGGTTAATTTTCACATCTGTCAACACCTGCTTTCTTTGGGATTGGAATTATTATATTCTTCTTGAAGTCTTAGGATATTTCGCCTGTCTCATACATCTTGCTCACCAGATGGTAGAGTTTTGTTAGGCCTGGCTCTCCCAAGGTTGTCAGTAGCTCTAATGGAATGTTGTCTACTCCTGGGGCCTTGTTTCGACTTAGGTCTTTCAGTGCTCTGTCAAACTCTCCCGGCAGTATAATATCTCCTATTTCATCTTCACCTACATTCTCTTCCATTTCCATAATATTGTCCTCAAGTACATCGCCCTTGTATAAACCCTCTATATACTCCTTCCACATTTCTGCCTTCCCTTCTTTGCTTAGAACTGAGCGCCTCTACATCCTAACATTTGTCCTCTAGCCATCCCTGCTTAGCCATTTTGCTCTTCCTGTCGATCTCATTTTTGACAGGTTTGTATTCCTTTTTGCCTGCTTCATTTACTGCATTTTTGTATTTTCTCCTTTCGTCAATTAAATTCAATATCTCTTCTGTTACCCAAGGATTTCAATTAGCCCTCATCTTTTTACCTACGTGATCCTCTGCTGTCTTCACTATTTCATCTCTCAAAACTACCCATTCTTCTTCTACTGTATTTCTTTCCCCCATTCTTGTCAATCGTTCCCTAATGCTCTCCCTGAGGCTCTCTGCAACCTCTGGTTCTTTCAGTTTATCCAGGTCCCATCTCCTCAAATTCCCACCTTTTTGCAGTTTCTTCAATTTTAATCTACAGAGCCGGCCGCGGTAGTTGAGCGGTTCTCGGCGCTACAGTCCGGAACCACGCGATTGCTACGGTTGCAGGTTCGAATCCTGCCTCGGGCATGGATGTGTTCAGATGTTAAGTCCCATAGTGCTCAGAGCCATTTGAAGCATTTTTTTATTCTACAGATCATAATCAATAGATGCTGCAGATAGGAGGCTAAAATACGGAGAGCGAAAAGCTATTTACAACTGATGCAGAAACCAGACGCAAGTTATAAAGGGCATGAAAGGGAAGCAATGGTTGAGAAGGGAGTGAGACAGGGTTGTAGCCTGTCCTCGATGTTATTCAACCTATGGATAGAGCCAGTAGTAAAAGAAACCAGAGAAACATTTGGAGTAGTAATTAAAGTTCAGGAGGAAGAAATAAAAACCTTGAGATTTGCAAATGAGATCCTCATTCTGCCAGAGACAGCTAAGGACTTGGAAGAACAGCTGAACGGAATTGACAGTGTCCTGATAGAAGCATATAAGATGCATATCAACAAAAGCAAAACAAGTGTAATGGAAAGACAAATTAAGTGAGGTGATACTGAGGGAATTACATTAAGAAACGAGACACTACATGAGTTTTGTTACTTGGGTGGCAAAATAACAGATGATCGCTGAAGTAGAAAGTATATAAAACGTAGACTGGCAATGGGAAGGAAATCTTTTCTGAAGAAGAGAAATTTATTAACAAAGAATGTATCTTTACTGTTAGGAAGTCTTTTCTGAAAGTATCTGTATTTAGTGCAGCCATGCATGGAAGTGAAACATGGACGATAGTTTACACAAGAAGAGAATAGAGGCTTTTTAAATGCGCTGCTACTGAATAATGCTGAAGAATGGATGGACAGATCACGTAACTAATGAGAAAGTGCTGAAGAGAACTTGGGAACGAAAGAAATTTGTGGCAAACCTAGCAAGAAGAAGGGATCGGGTGAGAGGACACATTCTGAAATATGAGGGGAGCATCAATTTTGTGTTGGAGGGAAGCGTGCAGGGTAAAAATCGTAGAGGGTTACCAAGAGATGAACACAGTAGTCAGATTCAGAGGTATGTAGGTTACACCAGAGATGAAGAGGTTTGCAAGGGATAGAGTAGCATGGGGAGCCGCGTCAAACCAATTTTCGGCCTGAAGATTGCAACATCATCCTAGAAAGTGTTGTCTTCGCAGGGGTGCACATGAGACTGCACGGCTGTAGCAGATGGCGTTTGCAGACCGAGAACAGCCCAGTCATCCAACCTCTGTGTTGTGGATCGTCGCGATGTCCAGAGAGGATCCGCAGCAGCGCAGACCATTACTCGATGAAACCCAGATGTTGCTCGTATGCGACTCCAAGAAGAGCACATGCCACGGGCTGTCGAACAAGAGCGAACTACCAGCGCAAGACAAGTCTCCCAGGCATGTTGTGACATCTCCAAGTTTAGCATGGTGGATACTTGAACACGAACTCGTGTATCTGTATCATCTTCAATGTGTACAGAGCCTTACACCTTCTGGTCATCCGCCACAGAACTTGTGCCGATGGTTTGTTGGACAAAGTGCCAATGCGTCGTATTTCTCTTCAGTTTTGATTAAAGACGAGGCAGCACTTGGAAGAGAAGCAATAAAAACTTCACACAACCAACACATATGGCCCTTCACAATACCGAGGATACAGTACAGATTAGGCATCACTATCAGTTTAATTTCATATGTGAGCTGGAATTGTAGGTGACCATCCGATAGATCATACATTCTCCGAGCAAGTCTTACAGATGTTATGGGGACTTCATTCAGAACAGCCTCTAAGACTTAGTGGAAGATGTAAAAACATATGCCCCTCCGAGAACTGAATTGGAACCTGCCTTGTTCTTAGCCCGAGTTACATGCGCTACCCGCTGGGCCACAGAGCCCATGCTTGTTGTCATACCTCTGCTGAGTATCTTGCAAAGCGGAAATGAGCACTAAGATTTGCCAATAATTATTTTACTGTGCTTTGAGTCGTATTCCATGACAGATAGTCGCAGCCTATTTGTAATATACGGATCCATTTGCAAAATTTCGGCAGTTCCTTAGCTTTGAACATTTTTTATGACGTTGCAGGGAGCAGGCAAAAGAATGTCCGTCTTGCACATATCGCCGCTCTCAACGAGTAGAGCATAAACACGTCAATTTTCATAAGCTTTGCACTATCAGCGTTCACGAAATTTCGTTCTATTGTTACTTAAAATTTGTAAATGCATTTTACTTCACTTGATAGCTAAATTATTTGCAGAAAAAGTACGCAAAAAGCGGGCAACTACGGCTAACATTCCTGTAACACACCCATAGCTTCGTCTTAGTTCTGGTCCGTGACGTCACTAGAGCGTCAGCCAATAACAGTGTGTTTTCGATCACGTGACGGAATCTTGATATTTAGTTATTTTTAAGCTTTGATTACATAAAAAAGAGATGTTTTGTGGGAATATTGACTGTAAATGCGACTTGAATATTATAACAACTCCGAATAACAACAACGCGAACCATATTTTTAACATAGGAATACAGCCTGTTGTAAGGTTTTATTAATAACTCGAAAACGAAGGCTTTTCAGAAACACGTTTATATAATCTTTTTTGCTTGCTTTACTGTGAGGAACCTGTCCCCTAATTTTGTGAAATCATTTTTGAAACACGCTATATTGTGATACTTCGTAGTAGATTAAAAAGTTTCATAGGTAGGATATGAGGTACTGCTGTAAGTACAGCTGTGAGGACCAGTCGAGAGTCGTGCTTGGGCAGCTCACTCGGTTTGCCTGCACGGGAGCTCAGCGTGTTGCGCCAGAGGGCTGGCTACACGCGGTAATAAAAAATGAAGTGTTCAACAATCAACTTGGACAGCTGTAATGTGACATACGCCCTGACCAACTGTTGTGGGGAAAAAAAACGAGAGAAAAACAGAACAAAAAAAATGGGAGACGCACTTGCCCGGAAACGGCAAAGGTCCGCAGTTCGAGTGTCGATCCTGCACACAGTGTTAATCTGCCAGGAAGTTTCATATCAGCTCACATTCCTCTGCAGAGTGAAAATTTCATTCGGGGCTATGTATTGTGTTTCATCACACATTTGCATCTATACATACGACGTGCTACAATTGCAGTTTTGCTATAATGATAGATATTGTTTCAAATACTACTTTACGGAGAAAAGTAACAGCATCTACAGCTATAAGAGCTGCATATTTCTCTCCTGTATTCTGCCAGTTGGTCGATGATGTGACCTGAGCGAAGGTAGAATGGAGCCATAAGGTTTCTATGAATCGACAGAGTTCACAGGAGATAGCATCGACAAGTACAGAGTCAGCTCGATGGAGAGAAGCTTGTACAACGCAGCGCCTTCTGTACCAAGTGAAGGCTCTAACGTTGCACCGTCATCGGATACGCCATTTTTAATACTTTTCGTTTGAAGTATTGGAGAAGTCGAGAGACGCCTTCCTTTGGATACGGTGGAAAGAAATTTGTCGTGGGCTTATAAAAATTTATCTGATACGAGGCAACATAACCTCAGCACAAAAAGGCTGCACTGGGAGTAATGTGGAGGTTCTGTTAACTCCTAGCATTTATGTCGATAAGATGTACGGCTCGTTTGAGTAATTCTCTCGGGCTGTCAAGTAGGATGACGCAGGACTCATGGAACGGAAAACTCTCCCGCTATCCTGGGTTCTCCTTGTTCCCTCAATCAATTACCAAGAGACAGAACAGACGGTAGGAGTCCACATTGTCTATACAATCAGTTAATGAAGTTATCAAGAGGCTCTAATTTTACATCCAGTAGAGAGCATGAAATCTGCGACCAAAGAAATACGTGGAAAACATAGCAAGAAGAAGGAACAGGATGGCGGGACACGTGTTAAGACATAAGGGATTATCGTCCATTGCACTCGATATAAAGGGTAAAGTTAAAGGGGAAGATGCAGACTGGGATACATCAAGTGACTGGCGACGTAGCTAGCAAGTGCTACTCTGATATGAGGAGTTTGGCGCCGAAGAGGAATTCATGGTGGGCCGCATCAAACCAGCCAGAAGACAGATAACTGAGGAATAAAGTAACTAACAATGGTAGGGGAAGGGCGGCCATAACGGCCATTTGAATCTGAAAGTCCGTACGGAGCTTGTGTCGTACGGAAACTGCATAAATTTGTGACGCGAAACTCCACTGTTAGTTCCACACAGTCATTTGAAGGCGAAGACGCTAAACGTTCAACATGCATTCGCTCCAGACGTAAATGGCTCGACGTGGCAGACGCCATATTTCTTTGGCACACTTATCTGTTTTATACTGCAACTTACAGTAACGGCACATTGAAGATTTGTCACAAACACGTCACCCCTGTCATCAGCAATATAAGCCTTCAAGAGACACTGTGATACCCAAGACTTCTTTCTGTCTTTCTTTCGCTTGTGTCTCATCCCGCAGTTTCCTCAGGGTCGGCATGGTTACAATCTGATGTGGCCTGGCTAATTTGAAGGGGTTGCTGACCTCACCCTGTACCACAGGCGAAAGAATCAGTGTACCCCAGCTGTCTGCATCTAGTGTAAATCATGAAATAGTGCGAATGTGTTTCAAATGTCTGTGGGTCGTGTAACTGAGGCGGGACCAGCTCGGTATTCAACTAGTGGGATGTGGAAAACGGCCTAAAAACCACATCCAGGCTGACCAGCACACCGTGTAATGCTAATGTAAATATAATACTGCCATTAATCTGTATATTTTAAAATTTTTTTGTTCCATAATAATTTGGCAAAATGAATAAAATACTGTAACGAGAGTAAGCTCTTGTTAAGTGTAGTTTATCTGTTTAAAATAACGTCTTTGACGTAGGTGGAATAAATGTATTAAAACATATTTTGTAAATAATTATGTAATATTTCAAGTACAACTGTAATTAATTATGTTAATTTTGTATGTATATGCTGTCATGCAATTGTAGATGGTTCATACGTAGGTTTTTCGTAAGCAGAAGTGTAGGGATCATAGGTAGAACGGAACTCCGTTCTGTGGTGGAATGGAAAAGCTGGTGGGGCGCGCGAGTGAGAATTGGCGCGCGAGTAGCATAGAGTCGGTAGGTGCAATGCAAGTGGTGAACACGCATTTCGTTGGTCAAGCACTAGAGGCCCCTAATTTACCTGCAAGACTGGGTTTTGGCCTCTGACATGTTCTACATGATTGGCGCAGCACGGCAATAAATTAATAGCTCAAAAATTTGCAATTTCATCGTCGCCACCAAGAGGAAGACAGAGACAAGTAAATCAAGAGCCGTACCAGCGCAATGTTACTACGCAGCACCGCCTCACGCCACCTTCGACATCAGTAACAGGCAAAGTACTTTATTTAGAAGTGTATCACAGTATGAACCATCCTTCTTCAATCAGTGGAATATAAGTGTTCAATGTACCTTTGTGTTTAACCGTAATTTTCCTATTTCATTTACCTCAGTAGGGTCCTTACCTAAACGAATTTATTCCGAATATCCTGATGCTTATTGAAACTTGAATAATAGTAAATTACTGGCAATAGTAATGTTTTGGTAGCAAATTCTGAATCTCATTATTAAATACTAAAGTTTGCACGTATCAGTTTAAGAGCCACCGCTTTGCGTGACCATGAGGATAAGTTTTCAATAGTATTTCTCAAAGTAAAGTAACATAAATGTTTAACTGCAACAGTCTTAACAGTAATTGTTCGTGTTGCTTCTCCATGTCAAAGAAAGCCAGATAAATATTGGTGTTAGTAAAACGTTAATAGTCCTAAAGAAATGAAATTTAGTCGTACAGAAAGTGGGATTAATAGTACTTACTGCCAAGTGACCGTAGTAAGTGAAAGTAGTTATTTATTCAGTGTCGAAAATTGACTTCATCTTTTTGTGTGGACACTGTGCCCGATTTGGGCTGGTGGCCGTTTTATTAAGCGAAACAGTTTAATGTTATAACAGGCTTTGACTGATAAAAGGTTTCCAAAAGTAATTATTCTCACTGCTTTTCCCCCAAACTGTATGATTCGGAGAAAAATAGTTCGATACGTTACCACTGGGTTGAACACGGTTAAAATCTCTATCCGAGAGTGGATAGTTTGGAGTGTTAGTGCTGGGTAATTTTGTGGTGGTGCTCCGGCCGCTACTTACTACACAGTTCTGACATTCCGAATCGCGGATCTTCCGTCTCTACGGTGGTAGAACTTAAACGTTCTGGTTCCGTACTGACGAGAACGCGAAAGTAGCAACCGGCCCTCGTCGTTAATCCGCCGGGCGGATTCGATCCTGGGACTATGCGCCTACCCGAGTCCAGGAAGCAGCGCATTAGTGCTCTCGGCTAACCTGCCGGGTCCCTGTGATACCCAAGACAAAAGGCCGAAATTACATAACCATAGTGTAGCGTAAGGGCTGAAGGAAGTAGGCCCTCCTGTGCGCTAAATTTTTCCTCTTTTGTTTGTTTTTTCTTTCATGTTAGCACTGATAATACATTCTGGGATTTTCCTATGTATGTAACACATCTACATCAACATTGATACTCTGCAAATTACCTTCAGTGCCTGGCAGAGGTATCACGTTATCTCACGGCAGTTGCGACACATCACCTTTCATTACGTTCTGCTTCGCAGGAAGCATGGTTCCAAAAATACAATTTCCATCTTATTCTTTATGGTATCACGTTATCTCAATAAAAACCATGACTATTTTACAACTTTATTATATCCCATTGATACATTTCACGAAAATAAAATTAAATGAATGAATCAGTCCTAACACTTTAGCAACCCAAATGAGCCAGCTTCATCACTTTTTTATTTCTTCTCTTGCTCCTACAGACTAGTTCTTGATTCATGAATTTAATAATGTAAAAGAGCCTCACTTTCACAAACAGTCTTATTAACAGCAGCTTGGTTCAGCACAGCACCCAGGTGGGTGTTCACAAAGGAAGCACCACAATTACTTATGTGAGCATATTCATCAAAAGTAGTAGTCATCTTAGTCTCACAATGAGTTGCAAATTCTTTGACATCTTCTGCATAAATCAATAGGCTTCCAAAGTTGCCTTCATAGCTTTTAAAATGACAATAAACTTTGTCATTTGCGTCTAAGTCTTGGCTGCCATCTACAAGTACTGTCCTACATTTATAACAGTCATGAATTGTAAGCAGTTTCTTTAATGCATAACCAAACACGTATCTCATGCTGTTTACCTCTCCGAGGTCTGTTTGAACTTCCACATTTGGTAGTCTGATCACTGAACTCGTGTCACTGATGTCCAACAGTGGTGAAACAAGTAATTTGGGCGCTGCTTTCATATCCACTATTGTCTGAACCCAGTTGATCCCCTCACAATTGGAGGTAGCTACACTGTGTGTGTTCATTAATTTGCTTAAAGCACAATTACTGAATGCAGCACAAAACTTTCGTGGTGATGGGTTGCTACAAAAACCGCCTCTATGCCTTATCACTGAGAAAAAGTTTTCCAGTGGATCTTGATTTTCAGTAGTGCAAGGGCAACAGTCTGGATGATTGACTGATCTGGCCTTGTAATAATAACCAAAACGGCCTTGCTGTGCTGGTACTGCGAACGGCTGAAAGCAAGGGGAAACTACGGCCGTAATTTTTCCCGAGGGCATGCAGCTTTACTGTATGATTAAATGATGATGGCGTCCTCTTGGGTAAAATATTCCGGAGGTAAAATAGTCCCCCATTCGGATCTCCGGGCGGGGACTACTCTAGAGGATGTCGTTATCAGGAGAAAGAAAACTGGCGTTCTACGGATCGGAGCGTGGAATGTCAGATCCCTTAATCTGGCAGGTAGGTTAGAAAATTTGAAAAGGGAAATGGATAGGTTAAAGTTAGATATAGTGGGAATTAGTGAAGTTTGGTGGCAGGAGGAACAAGACTTCTGGTCAGGTGACTACAGGGTTATAAACACAAAGTCAAATAGGGGTAATGCAGGAGTAGGTTTAATAATGAATAGGAAAATAGGAATGCGGGTAAGCTACTACAAACAGCATAGTGAACGCATTATTGTGGCCAAGATAGATATGAAGCCCACACCTACTACAGTAGTACAAGTTTATATGCCAACTAGATCTGCAGATGACAAAGAAATTGAGGAAATATTTGATGAAATAAAAGAAATCATTCAGATAGTGAAGGGAGACGAAAATTTAATAGTCATGGGTGACTGGAATTCGAGTGTAGGAAAAGGGAGAGAAGGAAACGTAGTAGGTGAATATGGATTGGGGCTAAGAAATGAAAGAGGAAGCCGCCTGGTAGAATTTTGCACAGAGCACAACTTAATCATAGCTAACACTTGGTTTAAGAATCATGATAGAAGGTTGTATACATGGAAGAACCCTGGAGATACTAAAAGGTATCACATAGATTATATAATGGTAAGACAGAGATTTAGGAACCAGGTTTTAAATTGTAAGACATTTCCAGGGGCAGATGTGGACTCCGACCACAATCTATTGGTTATGACCTGTAGATTAAAACTGAAGAAACTGCAAAAAGGTGGGAATTTAAGGAGATGGGACCTGGATAAACTGAAAGAACCAGAGGTTGTACAGAGTTTCAGGGAGAGCATAGGGGAACAATTGACAGGAATGGGGGAAAGAAATACAGTAGAAGAAGAATGGGTAGCTTTGAGGGATGAAGTATTGAAGGCAGCAGAGGATCAAGTAGGTAAAAAGACGAGGGCTAGTAGAAATCCTTTGGTATCAGAATAAATATTGAATTTAATTGATGAAAGGAGAAAATATAAAAATTCAGTAAATGAAGCAGGCAAAAAGGAATACAAACGTCTCAAAAATGAGATCAACAGGAAGTGCAAAATGGCTAAGCAGGGATGGCTAGAGGACAAATGTAAGGATGTAGAGGCTTATCTCACTAGGGGTAAGATAGATACTGCCTACAGGAAAATTAAAGAGACCTTTAAAAATAAGAGAACCACTTGTATGAATATCAAGAGCTCAGATGTAAACCCAGTTCTAAACAACGAAGGGAAAGCAGAAAGGTGGAAGGAGTATATAGAGAGTCTATACAAGGGCGGTGTACTTGAGGACAATATTATGGAAATGGAAGAGGATGTAGATGAAGATGAAATGGGAGATACGATACTGCGTGAAGAGTTTGACAGAGCACTGAAAGACCTGAGTCGAAACAAGGCCCCTGGAGTAGACAACATTCCATTGGAACTACTGACGGCCTTGGGAGAGCCAGTCCTGACAAAACTCTACCATCTGGTGAGCAAGATGTATGAAACAGGCGAAATACCCTCAGACTTCAAGAAGAATATAATAATTCCAATCCCAAAGAAAACAGGCGTTGACACATGTGAAAATTGCCGAACAATCAGTTTAATAAGCCACAGCTGCAAAATACTAACACGAATTCTTTACAGACGAATGGAAAGACTAGTAAAAGCCGACCTCGGGGAAGATCAGTTTGGATTCCGTAGAAATACTGGAACACGTGAGGCAATACTGACCTTACGACTTATCTTAGAAGAAAGATTAAGGAAAGGCAAACCTACGTTTCTAGCATTTGTAGACTTAGAGAAAGCTTTTGACAACGTTGACTGGATCACTCTCTTTCAAATTCTGAAGGTGGCAGGGGTGAAATACAGGTAGCGAAAGGCTATTTACAATTTGTACAGAAAGCAGATGGCAGTTATAAGTGTCGAGGGACATGAAAGGGAAGCAGTGGTTGGGAAGGGAGTAAGACAGGGTTGTAGCCTCTCCCTGATGTTATTCGATCTGTATATTGAGCAAGCAGTAAAGGAAACAAAAGAAAAATTCGGAGCAGGTATTAAAATCCATGGAGAAGAAATAAAAACTTTGAGGTTCGCCGATGACATTGTAATTCTGTCAGAGACAGCAAAGGACTTGGAAGAGCAGTTGAACGGAATGGATGGTGTCTTGAAAGGAGGATATAAGATGAACATCAACAAAAGTAAAACGAGGATAATGGAATGTAGTCAAATTAAGTCGGGTGATGTTGAGGGTATTAGATTAGGAAATGAGACACTTAAAGTAGTAAATGAGTTTCGCTATTTGGGGAGCAAAACAACTGATGATGGTCGAAGTAGAGAGGATATAAAATGTAGACTGGCAATGGCAAGGAAAGCGTTTCTGAAGAAGAGAAATTTGTTAACATCGAGTATAGATTTAAGTGTCAGGAAGTCATTTCTGGAAGTATTTGTATGGAGTGTAGCCATGTATGGAAGTGAAACATACACGATAAATAGTTTGGACAAGAAGAGAATAGAAGCTTTCGAAATGTGGTGCTACAGAAGAATGCTGAAGATTAGATGGGTAGATTGCATAACTAATGAGGAGGTACTGAATAGGATTGGGGAGAAGAGGAGTTTGTGGCACAACTTGACCAGAAGAAGGGATCGTTTGGTAGGACATGTTCTGAGGCATCAAGGGATCACCAATTTAGTATTGGAGGGCAGCGTGGAGGGTAAAAATCGTAGGGGGAGACCAAGAGATTAATAAACTAAGCAGATTCAGAAGGATGTAGGTTGCAGTAGGTACTGGGAGATGAAGAAGCTTGCACAGGATAGAGTAGCATGGAGAGCTGCATCAAACCAGTCTCGGGACTGAAGACCACAACAACAAACAACAACAACATCTATGGCTTCAGTGTATTTAAAATTTCCAAATGTCTTGAGGCACTTGTAATGCAGTTCCTTAAGGATACAGGCCCTTTAACACTATATGCATTAAATATGTCAAAAATATCGTTTACTTTTTGCCAAAAATCTGCAGTAGCAATAGCAGATGATGATATGGTGCCACAAGTAACAAGTGTCTAAATGCGTGCTGCTACTGTATGACTCAACACACGAACTGCAGTGTTTACCTTCATTTTTGAAAATGCTAGCAGTTGGACAGCTCTTTTAGTGAGCTTGGGGGCCAACTTGTACTTCCTTTCATAGTCACTTGAGTATAAATGACAAATGTCCTTCCTTGAAGCAGTGCCAATCCCTCCTTCATCTGTTGTGTGGATAATGTTATACCTGAATAAATTATTACGTATGCTTTTTATCAAGTGTGAGGTGTCATAAAAAAAATCTTACTCCCTTCGTGTACTAAGCATGGATTAACTGGTGTGATACCCAGTCTGTGCCTCCACTCCACAAAATTCGAGCCTTGGTCTGTCACACATGTTTTTACAACCAAACCAATCTCTGTGAGTTTTCTGACAACTTCAAAAAATATGCGCGTCAAATGGGTGGCTCCTACTGGTCCTTTGGAGAAATAATATACTAATGGCTGTTTAAAATTTGAGAAGATACCGTTAATCATTATAACTAATGCAGTATTGGCAACCACAGATGTACGTATGAAACCCATGTCTTCAAATCCAATAACACGATCCCTAGAGCTGTCATATATCAAATTTTCCATTAGTGACATCTCATCCATAGACAAATTAACAATTATATCAGTTTATGGTAACTGCTGCACTTTCTGCTTTAAAAGATGAAATATGTTATTATTTATCCCACAATTTAACTGTATATCTTCCACATACCTTGAAACGTCCCCTTAGAAAAATCTATACAAGACTGTGCTTAAACTGACACACAATATTTTTAGCGCAACGCAATCTGACTTTCAAAAATCCCTACAAAAGAATGGCCCTGACTAACATTAACCTATACCTTTCACAAATCACTTACCTCACAAAAATCTTCATTACTCGAACTACTGCAATATACCGAGCGCCACTACTGCCAGCTAAATAAAAGATTCAAACTACGGAAGGCACTAACTACTGATAGGCATAGTTAGCAAATGTAAGATTTTTGTAGAGAACAAACAATGTATTTACCTTAATAGTCATAATATATATAGCAGTTCATGACATCCAGTCTAACAAATTTCAAACCTCCGCCATCTCTCTCCCCACATCCACCACTGCAGGCGGATCGCCTCCAACTGCGCAACGCTACGCGCTGTTCACATCCAGCTGCCGATTTTCATACAGAGCGCTACGTAACGTTGCCAATAAGAAAACATAGACAGCCTACTTACAACCTTTGTAAGGTACGTACTGATGGAAGGCTAAAACAGCGTGATGAAAACCTGTATGCCTGAGTACTACAATACAACAAATTAAGTGCAAATTACTTAGTTTCATCTTCCCATCTCGCACCACGTTTTCCATTCAGTGGTATACTGATTTGGCTTATCAATAAATCGAGAGCATCTTTTTTCAAGTACTTGGAACCAACACTTTTTAAAATGAGCTTATCCTTTTGTACTTGTGTCCTGTGACGTGGTTGCAGTTTATTCTTACAATGGGCACTTTCCTTGTCACGTAGTAATTTTGTACTAAGTCTAATGATTTGCACGTTTTTACATTTCACACGATTTTCCAACACGCGAATAATTTCACGTAATCTAAGCATTTCATCTTCAAAAGATGTCTGTGTTGCAGATTCCGTTGTTAGTGATTTTATATGTCTCTCGTGTAGTAACACTTGTGGTAGTTGTTTCTTCTGTGTCAGGAGACAGTTTTATTGTTTTTGCAGTAACGCTTTCACGTTTGTATGGCAATTTTCTCTTCATCGTCACTAGTTGTGGCTTATTCGGCACGACAAATAACGTAGGAATAGCATTGCATATCGATGTCTTCTTTTCCGTGCTCATGAACTGGTTTGACTCGAAATGTAACGCACAAAACTTCACGTTATTGTGCAAATAAAGGGCATCTTTTTGCCGCAGGTCCTGTCTTCTACTGTTTATTCACCATTTCTTGCTCCTAAAAAAGAAAAACAAATTCAGTAATTCAATAAAGTTTAGAAAAAAATCGTAAATAAAGAGCGCTCTAATATGATGTTTCATACCTCTCAGGGTCCTTAGGAAACCTGAAGAATGACAAATTTGGTGTCTTTTTCCTATTATTACTGCAATTTCTTGCACTACATACGCTGCCTTTCGTAAAAAACATCTTAAAAATGAATATAAACGATACTGTTTACATTTAATGAATACCGTATTCAGCAGCGTAGCTTCTCCACCGCTTGAGGCGCTGTTGTCGCTGTGTATAACAATGTAAGCCCAGGATAGCTACTCCAGTCAGTCAGATTGCAGGCCGAAGACGCGTCTGGAAACGAGGAAATGTCTCGCATTCTCGTCTTTCGATAAAGCTTTCACGATCTGATTCGATGAGCTCAACATAATGTGTAGAGATCTCAATACAATTTTTTCGTATACAAGATACAGCACGAGAAGCTTTAGGTACGAAAACAGCAAGTGTAATGGGAGGCGGTGCTACACACGAAACACCGTAGTTTAACCGAGATGTTCAAGAATTACTTGTTAAGTCAGTGACAGGCGGGAAGACTGCATGGGGTGTAAAATTAACAGTAATAGGTCTAAATCGAATACACGAAAAATAAAACAGCATTATTGCAAGTGATAGACAAAACGCATGAAACGATACCTTTATGGAACACAATGTGTGGTGAATGCCCCTGGAGATAATGAACGATGCTATTGAACACATTCAGATATAGAATATGCAAAAAATTCAGTGGGAAAATTATTTTCGACCTTTCTTTGCCTGCGTTGATTGGGGTATAACGCCACCAGCATAGTCGGTTATACCCTTAACATTACTACCCTGTCCGCGAGGGTAATGAAAGAAAAACGACTTTTGTAGATGTTACGCTTAAACTTAACCCTCGCAAGCAGAGTACATTCGTAGTCTGAAAGCCACACGAATTCAACGATGTAACAGTTTTGTTTATTTTGTACTGTTAGAATTCACTAAATTGTTAGGTAAAATTTACACAGTTCTTAAGTGCTCAACTAATCCAGTGGTGGAATATAGGAATAAACTTTATTAGGCTTGTAAGCCCATTTTCGAGTACAGAACTGTTTCCCAAGATGGAAACCACGTGAAGGAAAGTGGGAAATAATTCGTGCAGTCACAAATCTTTGTCGAATAGTAGGAGCGAGTGCCGTGAACAACGTACTAGAAATCCCGACTGGCAGGGGCTGAGTGTGGGAGTAAGGATGCATTTGAAGGTCACTTTTGTACGATTTTCTTGAGTAACTCGAAAACTACGGCCTCTAGCGAAAACGGACCCCAGTGTAAAATTATTCCTACAAAAATGTCCTGTTAATTGTTTCTCAAGGATTTGTAGTTTGCGCGTGGCGAACGAGAGAATGAAAATCTCTCGCATGATCTTTGAAGGCCAGTTATAACACGGCGGGCTGCATAAAACAAGATCCGTAGGGGCAGCTGAGTCACCTTGTATATTATACACCAATTGAAATGTGTACAATGCGAAATTTTTAAGAATGCTTCACGAAACATAACCTTCTATCAGTGCTAAAAACTAAAGAAAATGGCGTAAACTGCTTATGGCGGTCTCCAACGAGAATTTCTTCATGTGAGTCTAAGATTTGTCATGTGACTGAAGTAACCACCAAAAGTAAACACGTGTTCCTAGCTACACTATCCGCTAGGTACAACACTCTCCCTACCTAAAACTAGCGTAATAGCATTTCAGGGAATATTCCCATTCTGTTCAAAGACTATTATCAACTCAAAAGCTACAGAACAAATCCCTTATTTCTCCTATCTGGCTGCTGAAATAAGTGACAATAAAGGCTGATATACTGAAACTACGTTTCAACGTTTTTGAACACATTTGTGGTGACGGTCAGTAACAAGACAGGAAAGGGCATGAGAATAAAAGTAAATAAAGGCATCACCAGGTTTAATGAATGGGAGTGAGACAGACGGACGTCAGTAACACCGAAAGGTCGGAAATGAGGACTTCAAGAAATGTTAGAGGGTGTACAAAATATTAGACCCAATACGTAATGAACACGGAAGATCAGAACTTAACGTTTAGAATATTAGAGAGTGGACGGTAACAGAAGAAGATCGAAAGAAGGTATTAACCGGATAAATGAAGACAGATTGCCAAAACGCATTGGGCTAATAAGCCATAACCAAGAAGAGATTCGGGAAGGCCCAGGAAATGAGGGGAACAACTCTGAGTGTGAAGTCAGAAGACGTATTTTTCCTTCCTAAATCGTGGAGTGCAGAAGATCAAACAGACTTTTACTCATGTCGTTATTTTATAGCAGGTATCTTATCCAGTGATTCCAGTAATGATTTATTACATTTTTATTGTGTGTCTAAAGTTTTTCCGCATGTCTCAGTTGCAACATACTCAACAAGGAATGCAGGAGTATCAACTGGCCAACAATTGTACGGGCCGTGCAGTGGGAGGCAGGGAGGGTGTACGAGGTCAGTTGCGGCGCTTCGCCAATCTTCACAACGTATCGTTCGCGGTCATTCAGTTGGAATTCACTTTTTCCCAGCATTCGACTTACTTCAGTTATTCACTGATTTTAGAAAATGTTGCAACTAGAAGGGGAACCTTTGTGCTATCGTTCATAAATAAGTAATCACAGAAATACTCATTCCTCTGCACACAGATCTACACCAGTCCGCTTATTCGTAGCTGGAGTAAACACTGTCCTATTAAATGTCATAAAGTTGTTCGATGAAAATATAAACGTCAAAATAGGCAACATTTATAGTTTAAGGCGAGATTTCGTAGATTAAGAAGTTGACATGCATTTACCTGCACGTGGTTTCCATCTTCGGAAGTAGTTCTGTATTCGAAAATGGGCTTAAAGTCCTAATAAAGTTTCACGAAGCAAGGCAAAAAGAATCCCGTTTAATCAACACAATACGAAATGTTTCTCCAAGATCCTACAGTTAAATCAGTCTCTTGCAGCCAGAAGTGTGGAGTATAATATGGTGTACTGAAACCCAAAATAAAACCAATCTCCTTTCAGAGAAAAATGTTTTTGCATTTCTTTCTGAACGCCCCTCGTAATTCTTGATCAGCTTCGAATGTGAAAAGCTTCTCCCACTGGAAGCGACAGTCACTGGCATGGTTAGCAGTAATTGTTGGATCATGGATTTCCAATTTCATTTAAGTATTTCAATATTAGCACTGAAGGTCTCATATTCTTGTTCACTTTTTCTCTGAACACTTTGATTTCTGTCAAAAGTTCTGACGCAACAATGTCTTTTCATTATTCACCATTTACCTTTTATACTTAGCTCTCTGACACGTTTATTTCATAGCGTTTTCAGTTCTTTATCCTATAAGTGTCTCAAGTTTTTTGATGAAAAAAACTGAATATTTCGGAATACTTAGTCAGCTGCCCAAACTTTTGTTGCAAACTTATTAATACTGTGTCAACGACAGGGTAGAAAAAATCAGTTTCGTCTTCTCCTCTGGAAGCTGTGCTCTGCAAAGCACATCGTCATTTTTACAACCAAATTGGTTTCTTTTGGTGCCAGTTCTCCTTTGTTCAAATTTTGCCCAATCTGTAAAGTTTCAGCTATCACTTTCGTAGTGAAAAAAAATCTTCCTCACGGAAATTCTCACTTAAATTTTATTTAACTTTCGAGCGATTTGGTTGTTAATTTCAAATTCATGTTTTCTGCCTGGAGGGCCTTACTTGCTGCTATAAGGGCAAAGAGAAGCTCATACCGTATGATAACACCGTCAATAAACTAGAAGTTATCTAATTCGTTCACAGCAAGTAAGTGTTCTTCGCTTTTTGTTTTCAATTCATCAATGCTATTGCTCACCCCAAGAAGGGCATCTGTGACTTCTCTTGATTGGTACGTCATAGTTTCGACACTCTCCACCCAGCTTTCCCATCGAGGTTCTGAAAGCTTCTTCACTGTTAATTTTGGTACTCTGTTCAATATGATTTCCGCTCTCTGGGAGGATGCACCGAAAACAAAGTATAGTCTTTGAATTACACGAAAAAATGTGACTGCTTTTGCTGTAGGTTTTGCCGCATCTGATAGCACAAGATTAATATTCCAGCTAGCACATGTCAAATAAAATGCTCTTGGATTACATCGGGATTCTGGTTTGAACACGTCTTCAATTACCTTCTATATTTGTACCATTTTCGTAACTTTGGCCTCCGCAGCCACGAATATTGAGACCTAGTTGGTCTACTTTCGATGCACGGGTTTTAGGCAAACTTTCTCCTGTTGTTGAAGAGACATCCATAAAGTCTACAGTCATTGTGTGTTCTTATAGGTTTACAAACTTAACAAGCAATGTCATTTGTTCATTGTTGGTTGTATCAGGAGTACAATGAGGGATGACTGAAAAATATGTACTTTCTTCTAGAAAATTAACGTTTTGTACTTTGAGTGCAAGCAAATTTATGAGTTAATGTTGAATGTTTTTGTACACAAGAACGGTCAAGAATTTCTTAAGTTTTTAACCGCGATTAAAATTTTCTGCAAAACAGGGTCAAATTCTGCAATTATTTCGATTAAACCAAGAAAATTGCCATAATTATATTGACAGAGCTTTTAGCTGGCTCCTATGAAGGCCATATTATGCTCAGCCAGATACCTGGTGGCGCGTATAATTCTGTTTAGAGCCGAAAACAAGTGTTCCTTTTCTCTTTCTAGTAGTTCACTTCCATAGCTACCACTTTTTTGTTTCAACTGTCTCACACTGTATGCATCTTTTTGCAGAGTGTATGTGGGCAACTAATTGTTCATGGCCTGTAAGCCGATCTCCTAAATGAACCCAGTCACAGAGTCTGTCACTTGACAGCTTGTTTGTACGAGATCGAAAAATTTTACAACAGTAACAAAGAACGTTTTTGGTGCATTTCGAATACACAATCCATTTTCGATCCCTTTTTTCTCCATTGGGTAAAGTTGGTACGTAAAAATGAATTGAAAATTTTCCTCCCCTCTCGTATTAAAGATAATAAAAATATACAATTATAATAGAGCCTTTCTGTACAATTTCATTTATCATGGAGGATGTTAACGTATTAGGTCAAGTGCCTGGGTCTGGATTTGTGATTATTTCACGGTCGCTATCAGTAGACCTAGCTGAATGTGGGATACCAGTTGGTTCACATAACAATACATCTTCAGTTTTTTATAAAGCACCACATTATGAGAGGGTAGTGTTAATGACATCACCATTTGAGCATAAATTGGTTTTAATGTGTGAAGATAAGATGCTTGTCGTAGAACCTTTTCGAAAGCGTCTTTCTTTTTGCAGTTGAAAATTGTTCGTGATGAAGCTTTTTATTGTATAACCTTATTCTTTTTTTATTTTATTTTATTTTTTATTTTTTAGCACACGGGAGGAACACTATATCGTAACACAGAACGCACATACAGCACAAGAAACGGTTTGAACTGGAAACGTACATTTAAACTCATGACAACTAACAAATTATTTTGTGAGATACCGATGAAAATAATGCTTAATTGTTAGCCACAGAAGTGAGCTGCAAGAGTGCAGAGAAAGAGAAGAGCTAAGAGACAATGAATAACGTTTCTCTTAAATTACGGATGAGCAGATGTTAACAGAAGACACTGCTGCCGCATGGTGGTTATCGTTGAAACAACTGGTTTTCCGTTATATCGGTTTATTACAACGTCAGTGCCACGGACACCTGACCGCTCAAATTTTGAAATAACCGATTTAAGTTTTTATTTCTGTTATTTCGTGTAATAAATGTAGAAAAAAGTTGACTTCCTCAGTTTCAAGATAAATAGAATCAAAATTATGAATAGGCAATAAAAGAAATCTTAGTCCGACCATTGTTCACTCATTTTCTCGACAAGTGTTAAGTGGTTGAATACTACGAAAAATTACTAGTATTATCCTATTGATTCTAATTTTATGAAACTCAGCTCAAAAATCATGCTGTAATCGAGGATCACACCATTATTTGGGCATTATAAAAAGCCAGCGCTAAAGGATGAAAACTGAGGTTGAGGAGCTCGTATTTTGCGTGGTGGTTTGTCCTTTTTCAAGGGCTACAAGCGGATAAACGCATATTATGTAGACACAGATAGCAGGTGAGCTACTTTCTATTCTTATTGTATACGATGAACAAATTATTGTTAAGCTTAAGATTTATTACGGTTACCATAATGTTGTTGTTGTGGTCTTCAGTCTGCAGACTGGTTTGATGCAGCTCTCCATGCTACCCTATCCTGTGCAAGTTTCTTCATTTCCCAGTACGTACTGCAACCTACAGCCTTCTGAATCTGTTTAGTGTATCCATCTCTTGGTCTCCCTCTTCGATTTTTACCATCCGCGCTGCTCTCCAATACTAAACTGGTGATCCCTTGACGCCTCAGAATATGTCCTATCAACCGATCTCTTCTTCCAGTCAAGTTGTGCCACAAAGTTCTCTTCTCCCCAGCTCTATTCAATACCTCCTCATCAATTATGTGGTCTACCCGTCTAATATCCAGCATTTTTCTGTAGCACCACATTTCGAAAGCCTCCATTCTCTTTTTGTCTAAACTATTTATTGTCCACGTTTCACTTCCATACATGGCTACTCTCCAGAAAAGACTTCCTGACACTTAAATCTTTACTCGATGTTAACAAATTTCTCTTCTTCAGAAACGCTTTCCTTGCCATTGACAGTCTACATTTTATATCCTCTCTACATCGACCATCATCAGTTATTTTGCTCCCCAAATGGCAAAACTCATTTACTACTTTAAGCGTTTCATTTCCTAATCTACTTCCCACAGCATCACCCGATTTAATACGACTGCATTACATTATCCTCGTTTTGCTTTTGTTGATGTTCATCTTACATCCTCCTTTCAAGACAGTGTCCATTCCGTTCAGCTGCTCTTCCAGGTCCTTTGCTGTCTCTGACAGAATTACAATATCATCGGCGAACATCAAAGTTTTAATTTCTTCTCTATGGATTTTAATTCCTACTCCGATCATTTCCTTTGCTTCCTTTACTGCTTGCTCAATATACAGATTGAATAACATCGGGGAGATGCTACAACCCTGTCTCACTTCCTTCCCAACCACTGGTTCCCTTTCATGCCCCTCGACTCTTATAACTGCCATCTGGTTTCTGTACAAACTGCAAATAGCCTTTCGCTTCAGGGTATTTTACCCCTGCCACCTTCAGAATTTGAAAGATATTAATCCTGTCAACGTTGTCAAAATCTTTCTCTAAGTCTGCAAATGCTAGAAACGTAGGTTTGCCTTTCCTTAATCTATTCTCTAAGATAAGTCGTAGGGTCAGTATTGCCTCACGTGTTCCAACATTTCTACGGAATCCAAACTGGTCTTCCCTGAGGTTGGCTTCTACCAGATTTTCCATTCGTCTGTAAATAATTCGTGTTAGTATTTTGCACCGTGACTTATAGTTCGGTAATTTTCACATCTGTCCACCCCTGCTTTCTTTGGGTTTGGAATTATTGTAATTCTTCTTGAAGTCTGAGGTTATTTCACCTGTCTCATACATCTTGCGCACCAGATGGTAGAGGTTTGCCAGCGCTGGCTCTCCCAAGGCTATCAGTACTTCTAATGGAATGTGTTTCCAGACTATAGATGTAATCACGAACAATGGCTTTCGAATTTAGGCTCGTTCTGTGCACCTACGTCGCGCGTTCTTCGGTAGCCAATGAGTCTTCAGCAGTGTTCTGAGAGCTGTGCTGTGACTGTTAGCGCAATGCGACCATCATACGCGATCGTAGCGAGTTCTTTGTCGAATTTTTATTCCATTTGTTTCGAGTTGTCATGGTTGATGGTGGTGGTAGGAGACTAATTCTGCACTAGCAAGCGAGAGATATAATCTGCAGGATACACGCTTTCATCTGGTGTATGCGAGTATGGCAACTGCCACTTGTAACCGGCAACAATGCAATCCCCGTCCTTGCCTGCGCGAACCGCCATCGCTCGTGGATGGGACTCTAGGATTGGTGCCATTCTCCAATGGGATTGATGTCCGGTGACGACAGGGAGAAACTACCATATAGACCAGGTGGGGGTAAGTCTTCTACACTGCACGCACACACGTTTACGTTAAGCCACGACACATGGCAACAGGGACATAACTGTCACAGCAATGCTGTACTATTTCTTATGCCATGTATTTGTTGGTCGTTTCTGTCGGCAGTATTATTAAAATAGCGCTGATCACTTTTCTCTTTTTCTCCAATAATGCAGTATTTCAAAACAATGGAAAATGTCTGAATAAAACTGCTGTTTTTTCAAAAAAAAAGATCTATTTAAAAACAAACCATGGGAAATTCCAAGTAGGAACACCAACAATGCAGGAAAGATAGGTTGCTACTTCCCGTCAAGAAGACATGTTAAGTTGTAGACAGGCATTCTGACCGCAGATGCTGGAGTTGGCGGTCGTGTTTGCATGAGGTGTGCTTGCTTGTGTGTGTGAGTGGTGTGTGTTTCGTTTTTGCTGATGAAGGCTGTGGCCGAGAGCTAGCTTTTAATTGTGCCTGTCTGAAAATAAACGCGTCTTTATTAAAAAACAAAATATTTGCACCGCTGCTATGGCTAACTGATACTTCAGTATTTTTCCCAGCTATTAGTGACAAATAAAAACACCTGTTATTACCTAGGCCAAAAAATACGGAAAAATACCGGTTATGAAGAACTAAAATACCGGTATCGGTTTTAACCGGTCAGTTTTTTCCATCCTAATCCTTATCATAGACCTTGGTTCCCTCGACTCCGATGCTGCGATAGTTTTCTACGATGTACACTAGTAGCATGTGGTAATGAAACAATGGGTATATACCTAAACACTTAAATACTTGATTCATGCCTAGGATTGTCATATCTATCTGGGGCCTCGTCGGGGCGCTCTGAGATGGGGGTGTAGAAATGAAGTAAAAATTTCATTTAATATAATCACTTTTTATTTAGAAACGAAATACGTGGAATTTGTTGCGACCGAAGTAGTTGGTACACAATAATGTCCGGAAGATTTCACCTTTTCCTGCAAGTCTTTTTTTCCCTTTTAAGTATTTATAAAAATCCGTGCAAGTTAGTTTGCAGTTAAATGGCAGTGTAGGATTGATTCCACAGTCTTTGGCAGCAGTCAGTTTCTTTCATCAATCCACTGGGCCGACATCAGCGAAAGTACTCTTTCCACAGTGGCGTTGAATGTGGGAATAGAAAACAAATACTCGCATGATTTTAGCCGTTGGCATTTGCGTTCATGGTTTTCGATTTGCTTAAGAAAATATGTACACTTTTCTTCCAGTTACGCTTAGTTTCTAAAAAGCCCTTCATGTACACATATTCCTGAAAATAATTGTCGCCTGAAGTATTCACATTTTTAGTCAGGTATATAATAATGTTTTCAATCTTCACCCGATCTGGGGTTTCAGGCCCAATCAAAAACTTGATATTTATTAAAACAGAAAGCCAATCTCTCACACTAATCAAATGCTATGGTATAGAGAACCATTGTGTCTACGTCAAACTTCGAAATAAAATTAATTATTTCTTGATTATGGTTCCCATTCTTTAATTTGTTCTAATTCATCTTGATTTTGCATGCCAATAACATTTCCAGTCTTCCTTTCATTCAGACATCTTTGTGTGTCGATTAATGATTGTATTTCTTATTTCAGTTATCGAGGCTTTATCATTCTCCACGATTTTTATATTTTTTTCAAAGAGCCGAGTTTGACTGCAGAAACATGAAGTTAATTTCACTGATCGGACTACTCAAAAAATTTGAAATTATTATAGGTGACCTGTCTTCACCGTCAAAATCTGTATTAATGGAATCCACGGCTTAAGAATCTCTCAGTTGTGGGCATTAACGACAGCCATCTTGCTTTTGAGTGAGACAGAGGAACCTGATAATTGACACCATCGTGTAAGCAGAACTCTTTCTACTTCTCTGTCCTAATCGTGTATATTGAAAAGTTATGAAATATTTTCATGACGATTATTTCCGTCAGTTAAGTCTGCAGCAACACTTGATATACACTGAAGCGCGAAAGAAACTGGCATAGGCATGCGTGTTCAGATACAGAGATATGTAAACAGCCAGAATACTGCGCTGCCTATATAAGACATGTGTCTGGCGCAATTGTTAGATCGGTTACTGCTGCTACAATGGCAGGTTATCAAGATTTAAGTGAGTTTGAACGTGGTGTTATAGTCGGTGCACGAGCGATGGGACACAGCATCTCCGAGGTAGGGATGAAGTGGAGATTTTCCCGTATGACCATTTCACGAATGTGTCGTGAATATCAGGAATCCGGTAAAACATCAAACTTCCGACACCGCTGCCGCCGGAAAAAGATTGTGCAAGAACGGGACCAACGACGACTGGAGAGAGTCGTTCAACGTGACGAAAGTGCAAACCTTCCGCAGCTGAAGATTTCAATGCTGGGCCATCAACAAGTGTCATCGTGCGAACAATTCAACGAAACATCATCTATATGTGCTTTCGGAGCCAAAGCTCCACTCGTATACCCTTGATGACTGCACGACACAAAGCTTTACGCCTCGCTTGGGCCTGTCAGTACCGACATTGGACTGTTGATGACGGGAAACATGTTGCCTGGTCGAATTAGTCTCGTCTTGAATTGTATCGAGCGGATGGATGTATACGGATGTGGATACAACCTCATGAATCCATGGACCCTGCATGTTAGCAGAGGACTGTTCAAGCTGGTGGAGGCTCAGTAATGGTGTGGGACGTGTGCAGTTGGAATGATATGGGACCCCTGATACGTCTAGATACTACTCTGACAGGTAACATATACCTAAGCATCCTGTATGATCACCTACGTCCATTTATGTTCATTGTGAATTCCGACGGACTTGGACAATTCCAGCAGGACAATGTGACACCCCACACGTCCAGAATTCCTACAGAATGGCTCCAGAAACACTCTTATGAGTTTAAACACTTCCGCTGATCGCTAAACTCCCCAGACCTGAATATTATTGAGCATATCGGGATGCCTTACAACGTGCTGTACAGAAAAGATCTCCAACCCATCCTACTCTTACAGATTTATGGGCAGCCCTGCAGGGTTCACGATGTCGGTTCCCTCCAGCACTACTTCAGACATTATTCGGGTCCATGCCACGCTATGTCCCTACACTTCTGCGTGCTCGCGGGGATCCTACACTAGATTAGGTAGGTGTATCCGATTTTTGGCTCTTCTGAGTAGTAATGTCGAGAACATGGGCAGAGCATCCAATTCCTTGTTTTTTTCCTAGTTCCTTAATTTTCAGGAACGAATTCCGGTGACCATGTTAATGAAGCGCTCCGAAGTTGGTATTGATACTGCTTCCACAAAAAGGGATTAATTTGTCTAATGGAATTGGCATTTGTCTTTAAAGGTCAGGATAAAACTTTGCACTTGTCTCCGATGTTTCGTATTCAGCGAATCACACTTCAGTAACTTCTGTTGGATTCCACCAGTTTCAGTAAAATATTGAACAAGTAAAGGAAAAAGAAGAAACATCTTTTCAACGTTGTGGCTCAATGCGTCACTGCCTGCGTCGTAGAATGAAACTTATTTCAGTTGTTTTATGCATTCGGACACAGAGTGCGGTGAGAGGATTCTAACAATCGCTGTAGCTTTGGTCCTGTCTGTAGACTGCTGCCGGCCCTGGTTGGCCGAGCGGTTCTAGGCGCTACAGTCTGGAACTACGCGACCGCTACGTTCGGAGGTTAGAATCCTGCCTCGGGCATGGGTGTGTGTGATGTCCTTAGGTTGGTTAGGTTTAAGTAGTTCTAAGTTCTAGGGGACTGATGAACTCAGAAGTTAAGTCCCATAGTGCTCAGAGCCATTTGAACCTTTTTTTTTGTTGTTGTTTTGTTTATGCGGCGACTTTGGAGTCAAGATACATTGCGGAAATCAGTTTTGCGGTACAGTCGAGAGAGCTGAAGGATTGATGCTTGACAACGTTATAAGCCGTTTTTTAGTTCTGCAGCAGCAACGAGAAATTCTTCCTGGGTATCTTCTTTAATCATGAATGTAGACATATACCTTGATGTCGAATCTATTTGTATGATTCTTGGTAGAATTGTGATGCCTCACATCTACCTTACCTCCACGAGTTACTGAAACGAAACAGCTACATAACACTCACAACGCTTCCTGATCCGTACGTCCTTTGTTTTTTGGCAATGTTCCGCAGAGTTTCACGTGCCCCAAGATTGCAAAATAAATCTACGGCACGAAAAACAGAATAATTTCCCATTAACAAAGTGACAACCAAACGCTGCGGTGATTTGCTACAGCTAGAGTAAAATGGCTCTGAGCACTATGGGACTTAAGATCTGTGGTCATCAGTCCCCTAGAACTTAGAACTACTTAAACCTAACTAACCTAAGGACATCACACACATCAATGCCCGAGGCAGGATTCAAACCTGCGACCGTAGCGGTCGCGCAGTTCCACACTGAAGCGCCTAGAACCGCACGGGCACCAGCCAGATTACTTCCTCTTGGATTCAGCAACGCTACAATCAGTGACAGTCATTTCTAGAAATTCATGAGAATTCTGAAAATAATAAAAAGTCTACATTCCATTCTAGGAGGGGGTAAGAACTCCCCTTGCTGAGCCTATGAAGACAGTGATTAAAGGTACATGATTTGTGAGGAACTTACGTTTCAACTCATAGGAGAAAGCCAGTTTGGTTAGTGCACCACATAGTGGTTCTCTACTCGCAGTTGAAACGACGTGTGTAGCGGATTAATAAGAACAGCCTGTACAACGCAGAGATATGTTTTAAATAGCAGGAGTAAGCGATGCACAGAAAGCAATATGTTTTCTCAGTAGAGAGCATGACGTCACGGGGGAAGCTTGGAAGCAGCTGTGCCAAACAGTACACAGTTCGAATTGTGTTGTGTTTGAAGGAGTATGTTGATTGAGTTCTTCCTTCTGAGGTACTCAAGTCAGTAGCGGAAACATTCGGAATTCGGGAGTGTTACGGTTTTTGCTCTAGTTGATATTTCATTCGGAACTGAAATAGTTAGCAATAATGGACAGCGGGATCAACATTGTGTTCGCCAGCTCTGTAGTTTATTGTTCGTCCTGTGAAATTCTTATTGGAGAATCTACAAGAGAGTGAGAAAATTAATTTTTACAAAGCCAGGCTGTGCTGTTACGGGCTGTTTTTCGTACAACCGGAACACAAAGGGAACTGACGTAATGTATCACAGTTCCCGCGTAATGAAACATTACAAAAACTATGGTTGTCGAAATGTTGTAGGAAAGACAGTGTAAATGTTGCGCATACACGAATATGCTCTCACCATTTCGCAGAAACAGATTACTTAAGGCATTTACAGTCTGAATTACTTAATTTGCACCGAAAAAGAATGCTCAAGCCAAATGCAGTTCCTTCGTGCAATTTGCCGTGCAGTAGTGCGACTGTCAATGTGTCACCCGCAACAGAAGACAGAACCAAACGGTATAAGAAACGAGAACTACATAAGAGATCTCTGGAAACTCGGGAAAAGCTGTCACCAAATAAGAAACATCATAATAACACATGTACAGATGACAGTTTTTTTTCAGACACAGATAAAGTTACTTTGATGAATACTATAGCGGCATTAGAAAGAAGGAATGCTGTTCTTACAGACAAGTGTGTGCAACTTCGATCGAGAAATAAATACCTTCGGAATCAGCTGTCTAGAACGCGACGACTTACGCGCGAGGAAGAAATTAATAAGGAGGTTCTTGTGTCTAAGGAAATTACTCGTGTGCTGGGAAAAATATTTTCACTCAATCAAATAAAAAGTTTATTAAGTGACTCAAAAAGGGTTAGATGGAGTAACGAAGACATTTGTAAATCAATTACTCTCCGTGCTATATCTCGGAAGTGTTATAATTTTCCGAGGGAAAAAATCGGGTATCCTCTACCAGCTGTGTCGACGTTGAGGGCCTGGATAAACCGCTGTTTTAGTTGCAGTCGTGGCATTTTGAAAGATGTTTTGATTATGATATAAATGCGGGCTAAAACATTCACTGACAGGCAACGTGTTTGCGTTTCGTCCTTCGACCAAATGAACATCGACAGTAGGATTTACTATGATCAACAAGAGGACAGAGTGTCAGGACCCCACAGTAATGTTTTAGTTGTTATGGTGCGTGGACTATTTGCAAGTTCGAAACAACCTGTTTATTTTGATTTTGATGTTCGCATGACAGCGGCCCTCTTGAATGAAATTATTGTCGCCTTAGACAGTAACTCGTATAAGGTTGTAGCTTGTGTAGGAGACATGGGAACAAAAAACTTATAATTTCAAACGGACGTGAAACTTATTCTCACTATGGCTCTTCATAAAGTAGGAAAAAAAGTTTCTCATGTATTAAAGTTTTAGGATCCGGTTTTTTGTTGTTGCAGTCTTCTGTCCGAAGACAGGTTTGGTACAGCTCTCCATGCTACTCTCCTCTATGCGAGCTTCTTCATCTCCGAATAACTACTGCAACCTACATCTTTCTGAATCTGCTTAGTTTATTCATCTGTTGGTCTCCCTCTACGATTTCTACCCTCCACTGTTCGCTTCCAGTACTAAACTGGTGATCCCTTGATGTCCCAGAAAGTGTCTTATCAATGGATCCCTTCTTTTAGTCAAATTATGCCACAAATTTCTTTTCTCCCCAGTTCTGTTCGGTACCTTCTCTTTAGCTACGTGATCTACCCATCTAATCTTCAGCATCCTTCCGTAGCACCACATTTCAAAAGCTTTTATTCTCTTCCTGTTTAAACTGTTTATAATCCGTGTTTCACATCCATACTTTGTTACACTCCAGACAAATAATTTCAGGAAACACTTCCTAACACTTAAGTCTATATTCGATGTTAGCAAATTTCTCTGCTTCACTAATGCTTTTTTGCCATTGCCAGTATACATTTTATATCTTCTCTACTTCGACCATAATCAGTTATTTTGCTGTCTAGATAACAAAACTGATCCACTACTTTCAGTCTCGTTTTCCTAATCTAATTCCATCAGTATCACCTCATTTAATTCCTCTAAGTGTCCGCCCGTTGCCCTCTGTAATAAAAAAAACTGAGTTAATTAAACAACAACGAACTCAAACGGGTGTCTTTCGACGTCCGCCCAGAACGGATACAACGAACGAAAATGAACTAAATTAGATTAAAAACAAAACAAAAATAAATAAAAAAAGTGGTCAGAGCGACGGAATGTCATACCTAACGGCCCGGGTTCGATTCCCGGCTGGGCCGGAGATTTTTCTCCGCTCATGGAGTGGGTGTTGTGTTGCCCTTACCATCATCATTTCATCCCCATCGACACGTAAGTCGCTGAGTTGGCGTCACCTCGAAAGACTTCCACCAGGCGAACGGTCTACCCGACGGGAAGCCCTACTCACACGGCATTTCCATTTTCCTTTCATCTAAATTCCATTATCCTTCTTTTTGGTTTTCGTTAATGTTCATCTTATATCTTCCTTTCAAGATACTATCCATTCGATTCAACTGATCTTCCAACCCTTTTCTGTCTCTGACAGAATTACAATGTCATCGGAAAACCTTGAAGTTTTTATTTCGTCTCCCTGGACTTTAACACCTTCTCCATATTTTTCTTTGGTTTCATTCACTGCTTGCTCAATGTACAGATTGAGTAACATATGGGACAGGCTACAATCTTCGTGACAAAAAATAAAAACGTTTACAGCTGTCTTCGTGATTTTAATTTATTTTGTCGCTACCAGTTTCAACGCTTCATTGCGTCATCTTCAGGCTGTCTTTGATGCGGTACAAAATAAGTTAAAATCATAAGGACAGCTGTAGGTGTGTGGTTTTTTTTTTTTTTTTGTCACAATAGTAAACGGCCGTCCGTCCCAGAGACCTCCTGCTAAAAGGATGAACACACAAAAGGCTACAATCTTGTCTCACTCCCTTCTCAACCACTCTTCCCTTTCATGCCCCTCAACTATTAAAACTGCAGTCTGGTTTCTATACAAGTTGTAAATAGCCCTCCACTGACTGTATTTTATCCCTGCTACTTTCAGAATTTCGAAGAGAATATTCCAGTCGTCATTGTCAAAAGCTTTCCCTAAGCATATAGTTGCTATAAACGTAGGTTTGTCTTTCCTTGAATTATATTCTAAAATACGTCATAGGGTCAGTATTGCCTCATGTGTACCTACATTTCTTTGAAATCGATACTGATCTTTCCCGAGGTGGTCTTCTACCAGGATTTTCATTTTTCTGTAAAAATTCCTGTTAGTATTTTGTAGCCATGATCAGTTATGACATTTTAATTCATTATTTATTTACTACTGACTCAATTCGCAACATATTTTGCAGGCAGTATCCACATATATACCACTACACGGACCTGCAACAGCATATCGTTGTACGACGCATAGTTCAAGTGATATGACGTATGACGTCATATACATTGAGATGGGTGAAAAACTAGCTTAACATATTAACTGATTTGTAAAGCAATCAGACGTTTCAAGCTCTTATACATAAGGGAGTTCGATCCTGTGGCGAATCTGGAGTTGGATTTTGAGGGAGGGGGGGGTTACTGATAACTTTAAAACAACCACGAATTGGGTCAAACGGAGCACTAAAAGCATCGTTTGCACTTTTACGCCGCGCGTAAGTATGAACACAACTAAGTAACTGCCTTTTACCACTCATGCAGACTCTTCCACTTCACCACTCGTTCTGCAAGGGAAGCAGGTTGGGTGAAATAGGCGGTGAAGTGTTTTATGCACATATTTCATTGTGAAAGCATTTTTAAATCTAAATCTATGAAAATTGGTATGTGGCGTCTTGTTTGGAAATGAAAGAAAAAACGTGTTTCACTGTTTTTGGAAAACCAACCCCTAAGGGGGTCAAATAAGGCCAGGCTGAGATTTTCACTCTGCAGCGGAGTGTGTGCTGCTATGAAACATCCTGGGAGATTAAAACTGTGTGCTGGACCGATACTCGAATCCGTTACCTTTCGCGGGCAAGTGCTCCACAAGTTCGGCAAAGTTCGCAGGAGAGCTTCTGTGAAGTTCGGAATGAAGGAGACGAGGTATTGGCGGAATTAAGGCTGTCGGGACGGATCGTGTGTCGTGCTTGGATAGCTCAGTTGGTAGAGCACTTGCCCGCGAAAGCAAAGATGCCGAGATCGAATCTCGGTCCGGCACAGAGTTTTAATCTGCCAGGAAGGTTCAGGGCCAGACTGTTTCACTGACTCATCATCGCCCAGCCGAAACCGCTATGGATAGAAACTTGAAATTTGGAGAGGGTGTGAATCTTATACTGTAGATATCGTTTAAGTAGGTATCATTCGAAATTGAAGACAAAAAAGAGGGTGAAATAGGGGACGGAAGGCTTTCTCAAAATATGTCGCAATTAAGGCAGTTCTGAAGCTAGAACTACTAAAATTAGTATTTGGTTTCTCGGTTAGAAGTAAAAAAATACACGTTTCAGCAATTTTGGAAATTCAACCACTAAGTGGGGAAAATAGTGAACGTTTTCTGGAAATAATTCATTATCACTATTTAAAAACAGTCGTAGGTTGCACAATATTCATTATTACAGAACAACTAATCTATTTTAAAGCTAAATCTATGAAAATGGATGTTAATTAAAAAAAGTTTCACTTTTTTGGAAATTCAGTGCCTTAAGGGAGTGAAAGAGGGGATAAAAGGTTTTATAAAATTATTTCATTATAGAAACGTTTTCAAAGCTAAATCTTTGGAAATTAGTATTTGAATTCTCTGTTAGAAATTAAAAAAATATGTATTTGTTTACTCTTTACAGAAATTCAATCCTTTAGGGCGTAAAATTGTTAGGAAAATATTTCGTTACATTAAAAAAATTGTAAAGCTTAGCCTACGAAATGGTTACGAGTATTTCACTTCTAGGTTAGCTATAAAGAAGTATGTGTTTCAATGGAAATATGATCACAAGAATGCAAACGGCAAGATTAACAGAATCCTTGAATTACAGCTCCTGGAATTGCTTTTTGGTCAGAATTACATTCGGAAAAGATCATGCATATATGGCCTCCATTAGCGTGAAACGTTTAGAAGGTGTTGCAATTTGTGAACAATATAAAAATTTGATTAAAGAAAAACAAAAAAAAATCTGTGCAGAGGATACAGACTACGCGTGAAAAGTATCGGGTGCTAAGCTAGTATGTGATATAGATGGAACTACGGTTCGTGATACAAACACGTGGGGTCGCAGAGATTAAAATCTGCTAAACCCGAACGTTGAGGGGATTTCCTCAATTTTACAACAGAATAAATACCGTTCGCACACTTGCGTTGATCGAAACGTTGAACTAACTTTACCGAATTGTCTGTGCAGTCGAGGATATGGCTCTTGGGGTAATATTGTATAAGATTCTTGTAAATTCCTGTAGTCGACTATATTAGAGGTCATATCAGCTCAAGTGGGAAGTAATGAGGAGGTACATTAGCAGTCACAACCATGAACGGACTGACAAATAAATCGAAATCAGTTTTCGACGTGCAAAGTCTTGACTTTTGTCTGAGAACTGGTGACGAAATTTTTCAATTACTGAAACGAAGGTAATCATGTCTGGTCGAGAAATGACTGCCTTGAGCTGTGAGAAATGTTCTATGTCATGAACTAGAAGCTGATTTTTCCACAGGATTAACTTTTGTTTTATAACATCAATATAGTCGGCCATATATGTAAATCATCCTCCCCTTGGATTAAGAGACTTGATGAAATCAAATAACTGGTGACGTCGACCATAAAAGATTTTGTCACTCCCCTATTTTTCTTTTAACTCTTCTTTGCCTAATGAAGTCGTCTTTGTGCCTGGTGGTGTAACGACGTTCCAATGAACGTTTTTCACAGCTCATGATAGTGCGGTGGTGTATAAGCAATTTGCATGGCGTTCAAAGAGCAATTTCCATTTAGCACTGAATGATGTGACTTGTCCACCTTTCTTTCAAGTGCGTAAACGCAGTGGTGTTCCTAATTCAGAACGTAAATCTAATTTAGCAGAGTCGGCGACAAGGCGACTGGCTCTCTCTAGCGGCGTCCGGCTGCTGACTCGCTTTTCATTTCCTGTTCTCCACCGCTCGCCCCTCAGCGCCATTTGTCCAGACCGGCTCTAAATATAACCAACTCACTTTTCTTAAAATATATAGAATTCAATCAGTAACTTTCTTCAGTTTGGTGCAAAAATGGCTTATTAAAATAATGTTAACGTTTCCTTTGTCTTACAAGAAATTATGAAAAAGATGTAAGAAATGTTTTCAAATGTAGTTTTGGACATGAGCTGTTAGCATATATACTAGGTGTCGAAGACTTTCTCACACCAAACGCTGACTGGAAATATCTTGTATGATGAGGGGCCCCATAATCTGCAGGTTGACAGAAACTGTTCCGTCAGTGGAGGCGCGCCTATTTGGTAAAACATCCACACCTTCACCTCCGTGCGACTCATCGCCTGCCCCGGGTGGGTCCTGCACCTGTCCTAGAGAGAGGAGGCGTGTTTCAGCCCGAATCAATGGAGCACTCTGCTAGTTCAGAGGCAGGTCTCCGTGCCGGCGCTGACGCACGGTGTGGTACGAAGTCCACAAAACCTCAGGTGTTGGTGGGGATGTTTTGCACTTTTCCAGAGAATGGGAGGTAGGAGGAGGAGGAGGAGGAGGCGGGCGTGCGTCGGTTACTCCTACCCGCATGACATCCCGACAAGGAAATTCATCACGCGGTCCGTCTAAACGCCAGACGCATCCAGTTTGTCGCTCGGCCAGTTGGTACGTGTGTAGAGCGCTTTGAAAAGTTGCGAGCTGCGGCCGTATTGGCTGGCCAGCTCTTGTGACGTCACATCCCCGAACCACGGGTTCGTGGCGCCTCAGTTAGCGGGTTGTATCCAGCGATTGCGGTTCGAAACTTCTAATCTGCACAATTCCGGGTTCCTCACTTCCAATTTATCCAGCCGGGTTGCTGTTTAGACTTCCAGAGAAAGGTAAACCTCCCTACGACGTAACAGTTACGTGTTGTATACGTTTCTTACGATATCTCTTACAGAAATCGAATTATTCTTGTTTCCGTGGCGGTTCAGTAAGTCGTGACTTGTAAGACGACCTCTGGAATTGATAGGCCGACTAGAAAGATTGCTTTCGTTAACGAAGTGGGTCAACGGAAGCGTCCGATTCCACCCGTCGGCTTTTGTGGTGTGTGACGTCACGAAGGCGCGGAATATAGTTTGTGAGAATGGCGTGCTTGTAGGTGTCGTTTTGATGTGATCTATGGTGCTCTCTGGTGGTGTGTTTATGTGTTGTGTGACAGGTGATGTATTTGGTTGAGTTTGCTTGTGTGGCGTGTTTATAGGTAGCGTGTTGTTGCGGTCGGTGGTTCTCTCTGGTGGTGTGTTTATGGGTAGCGTGTTATGTGGCGTATGGGGTTCATTTGCGCTGTATCATTGCACGTGTGTGGTGTCGATAGTGCCTGTGCTTTCAGCGGAATATTTTTCAGTGGGTTAACGGTTTTGGTTTTGTTATGTCGACGTTATTGTAGTTTCTTTCTGTTCGTCGTGTGTGAATTTTGGTAAATTGCATTGTTCATGTCTTTGATAGATGTGGATATGACTGACAACGTCAATAGTTTTCGGTTGTTGGCGATGATGGGGGACACTGCATTGTCTCTAACAAAGTTCCTTAAACTATTCGGATTTGTGGAAGAAGTCGTGAAGAAATGAGGCTTACTAATGTTCCAGGATCTCGGACCAGGGACGGCTATATGTGGTGATGTCTTAAGAATACCTTGTCAAGGGAAGTGTTCGATTCCATTTTGATTCTTTTTTTATGGTAGTAATAAGTGTGGTGGTGGCGAAAGTTCTGAGATTTATAGTGTGGTATCTGTAGTTTCTGTTTCCCTATATAACTCGAGGGAAATGTTCCAGTGGATATTGTTTTTAGTTGATTTCGGGAAGGTTGTTGTCGTTTTATTTTATCGTTTTTGTCGTCTGGTTTAGTGGCGTGTGTTTATTTTTAGTTTGTCTCCACCCAAAAACCCCCAATTTCCCCCGCTTGTCCCGTTAGGTTCACTATATTTTTGGAGTAATATTGTGTCTGACTGTTTTTCGATCTATTTTTATGTTTGTTGTCATGTTTTCGTAACGACGTCATAGTCGCGATATGGGAGTTGTGAATGGTCGTTTCCGCCATATTGGTGACGTTATTGGTCAAACTAGACGGGTGGAGTCGGACGTTTCCGATAACCCATGTTTGCTTTGTGGGCTGTATGGAAGACGGTGAATGACCGACAGTATATGGTACACTTGCGAGAATTTGCGACGTACACACACTGAATACAAGGGGGTGTTAAAACATAGGACCTTGTGTATTTAGTTATTTCGACAACATACATTATTTTCAGGGTATATGTAGAACTGCTTTGGCTCGTAATAGTCATGCTGCCTCGAAATAGCGGCATGCTCTTGCTAACTGAATAACATATTTGCATCATATCGTACACTGCAGATTGGTACTGTATGACACTAATCTGCCTTCTACGTAATGCAACCAATTCTATTCAATACCGCCTCATTAGTTATGTGATATACCCATCTAATCTTCAGCATTATTCTGTAGCACCACATTACGAAGGCTTCTATTCTCTTCTTGTCCAAACTATTTATCATCCATGTTTCACTTTCATACATGGCGACACTCCATACAAATACTTTCAGAAACGACTCCCTGACACTTAAATCTATACTCGATGTTAACAAATTTCTCTTCTTCAGAAACACTTTCCTTGCCATTGCCAGTCTACATTTTATATCTTCTCTACTTCGACCATCATCAGTTATTTTGCTCCTCAAATTGCAAAACTACTTAAGTACTTTAAGTGACTCATTACCTAATCTAATTCCCTCAGCATCACCCGATTTAATTCCACTGCATTCCATTATCCTCGTTTTGCTTTTGTTGATGTTCATCTTATATCCTCCTTTCAAGACACTGTCCATTCCGTTCAGCTGCTCTTACAGGTCCTTCACTGTCTCTGGCAGAATTACAATGTCATCGGTGAACCTCAAAGTTTTTATGTCTTCTCCCTGGATTTTAATACCTACTCCGAATTTTTCTTTTGTTTCCTTTACTCCTTGCTCAATATACAGATTGAATAACATCGGGGAGAGGCTGCAATCCTGTCTCACTCCCTTCCCAACCACTGCTTCCCTTTCATGCCCCTCAACTCTTATAACTGCCATCTGCTTTCTGTACAAATTGTAAATAGCCTTTTGCTCCCTGTATTTTACCCCTACCACCATAAAAATTTGAAAGAGTATTCCAGTCAACATTGTCAAAAACTTTCTCCAAGTCTACAAGTGCTAGAAACATAGGTTTGCCTTTTCTTAATGTAGCTTCTAAGATAAGTTGTAGGGTCAGTTTTGCCTCACGTGTTCCAATATTTCTACAGAGTCCAAACTGATCTTCCCTGAGGTCAACTTCTACCAGTTTTTTCATTCTTCTGTAAAGAAATTGTGTTAGTATTTTGCAACCATGACTTATTAAACTGATTGTTTGGTAATTTTCACATCTGTCAACACCTGCTTTCTTTGGGATTGGAATTATTATATTCTTCTTGAAGTCTGATGGTATTTCGCCTGTCCCATACATTTTGCTCACCAGATGGTAGAGTTTTTTCAGGACTGGCTCTCCTAAGGCTGTCAGTAGTTTTAATGGAATGTTGTCTACTCCCGGGTCTTTGTTTCGACTTAAGTCTTTCAATGGTCTGTCAAACTCTTCACACAGTATCATATCTTGCATTTCATCTTCATATACATCCTCTTCCATTTCTGTAACATTGAACTCAAGTACATCACCCTTGTATAGACCCTCTATATACTCCTTCCACCTATCTGCTTTCCCTTCTTTGCTCAGAAATGGGTTTCCATCTGAGCTCTTGATATTCATACAAGTGGTTCTCTTTTCTCCAAAGGTCTCTTTAATTTTCCTGTAGGCAGTATCTCTCTTACCTCTATTGAGATAAGACTCTACATCCTTAAATTTGCCTTCTAGCCATCCCTGCTTAACCATTCTGCACTTCCTGTTGATCTCATTTTTGAGACGTTTGTATTCCTTTTTGCCTGCTTCATTTACTGTATTTTTATATTTTCTCCTTTCATCGATGAAATTCAATATTTCTTCTGTTACTCAAGGATTTCTACTAGCCCTTGCCTTTTACCTACTTGATTCTCTGCTGGCTTCACTACTTCATGCCTCAAAGCTACCCATTCTTCTTCTACTGTATTTATTTCCCCCATTCCTGTCCATTGTTCCCTTATGCTCTCCCTGAAAATCTGTACAACCTCTGGTTTAGTCAGTTTATCCAGGTCCCATCTCCTTATATTCCCACCTTTTTGCAGTTTCTTCAATTTTAATCTACCATTCATAACCAACAGATTGTGGTCAGAGTCCACATCTGCCCTGGAAATGTCTTACAATTTAAAACCTGATTCCTAAATACTTGTCTTACCATTATATAATCTGTCTGAAACCTATCAGTATCTTCAGGTTTCTTCCATGTAGGCAACCTTCTTTTATGATTCTTGAACCAAGTGTTAGCTATGATTCAGTTATGCTGTCTTAGGCATAATAAACCGCTTTCAATTACAAACACATATGGAAAATTTTATTGCCTGTTTTAGACCCTGTCAAGGGGAGATCTAAATGAGGGGATGGGATGGAAGTGGCCTATAAGAAATGAAAGAAAGAATTGCAGATAGTGAGAAATTACTAATTTTAGTAAAGGAAAGTAGTATTTCTAATTTGTCTGCTGTTGTGCAGGCAGGGAGAGTATCATACAGTTGTGGTGTGTCCTAGTAACTATGTAGATCCTACCCTGAGGCAATCACATCAAGCACCTACTGCACAAACCTTTGGCCAATGGCCATCGATCTACATCTACATCTACATCTACATTGATACTCCGCAAGCCACCCAACGGTGTGTGGCGGAGGGCACTTTACGTGCCACTGTCATTACCTACCTTTCCTGTTCCAGTCGCGTATGGTTCGCGGGAAGAACGACTGTCTGAAAGCCTCCGTGCGCGCTCTAATCTCTCTAATCTTATATTCGTGATCTCCTCGGGAGGTATAAGTAGGGGGAAGCAATATATTCGATACCTCATCCAGAAACGCACCCTCTCGAACCCTGGCGAGCAAGCTACACCGCGATGCAGAGCGCCTCTCTTGCAGAGTCTGCCACTTGAGTTTATTAAACATCTCCGTAACGCTATCACGGTTACCAAATAACCCTGTGACGAAACGCGCCGCTCTTCTTTGGATCTTCTCTATCTCCTCCGTCAGACCGATGTGGTACGGATCCCACACTGATGAGCAATACTCAAGTATAGGTCGAACGAGTGTTTTGTAAGCCACCTCCTTTGTTGATGGACTACATTTTCTAAGCACTCTCCCAATGAATCTCAACCTGGTACCCGCCTTACCAACAATTAATTTTATATGATCATTCCACTTCAAATCGTTCCGCACGCATACTCCCAGATATTTTACAGAAGTAACTGCTACCAGTGTTTGTTCCGCTATCATATAATCATACAATAAAGGATTACAATAAAGGATACATTATGTGTAAAGGGTGCTGTGATAGAGGCAGAGATACATTTGTGTCTAGCTGCTGTGAACCACCTGTCTTCTTGGAACATTGGCAGCTTGTTTATCTCTTACCAATTGTGTTCCCAGAGAGTAACATTGCCTCTGAAATGCAGCTTTAAGCCAAAAGTAAATTACAGTATTGTGTTCAGACTGAGCCATTTTTAACCAAACAACTGTAGGATACTGTTGCCGCCTGTGACATGGTAGTGACTGAGTTTGATCTATTTGTACATTTTTGGATTAGTGTTGGGCCAGATTCAGAGCAGCTGCCTCACTTCAGGGTTTTTTGGGACGAAGAAGTGCAGTAAAAGAATGTTGGATTTGAGACAGGTGACTGCTAGTCTAAGGTAAAAGTGGAAAGACGAGTTGTTAGGTGTCTGTGGATGGCCCTGATGGCATTTCCAAGAGAGTTAAAGAGCTCAAAGTCTAGGGTAATCCAGAGGGTCCTGCATTTATATACTTTGGGATATGAGGCTTACATATAGTGCTGGCTTAATTAGATGGGTTGTACTAACGTGTAAGAGCTTTACATGGTTTATTTAAAACCATTCTGTCCCGCCTTGTTGATTTCAACAATATTACAATCACATCTGTTTTCCCACAGATGTTTTGCACTATTTGGTGAATGGAAAATAAAATGGTGAGAGTCTGGGCTCAGAAAATATTAAGGGCTGTTTAATAATGTGTGAAGGAAGTAGGAACACAAGTAGGTAAAATCAGAGCCTAAGGTAACTATCAAAATTCCTAAGAGTCTTAGCTGCCTCTTGCTGACAGCTCATTTAAAATGTTTTTAAGACTGGATGCACAGACTGAGTCATTTCTGACTAAATTTGAGTCATGTACTCCCTTATCTCAATTTACCTATACTGCCTTCCAGTCTATGGCCAGAATTTATTAGAAAATTTGTCAAACAAGGAGACTGGCTGCAAAATAGATCTGAATGACGAGATTAATTAGTTGCAACTTCCATGAAAGTGGAAATCAGGCACAGAACCAAACAGGCTTGTTCTACTTGGTTGGAAGGAGCTTGCCATTAGAGATCCTGGCAGTCATTGGCAATTCTTTCACAATGGGCCACTTACCTTCATCTCAGTCTCATTCAACGAAACGCAAAAGGTATGAGGCTGAAGAATCAGGCACTCAGAGTTGCAATTTGGTATCTCATGATATCATGTACTACATATGGTCATTCTTTTGCTACAGTTAATCCACTCCTTATTCAGAAAGGTGTTGATGTAATTGCTGACCGAGTGAAATCTTGATTTTGTCTACATAATGATATTTTGTTTTTTGAAACCAATAATTATTTTAAAGCCCAACAACTACATAAACCTTTTCCCCACCATAGCTATACTGTTCATGTTGAGGACCATCAAACACAAAATTCTTCTTGTGTTGTTAGTTACACTTGTATGCTTGATTGTCTGACCGAGGGAGAAATCCATAATACCTCTCTGATCAGGTCATCACTGTAGTGCATCAAGTAATGTAAATGGTTAATGCCACCTTACTCCTATACACTTTTGATCAAGTTGTGCTTCCATCAAAGATCAAAGCAGGTTATGAAGTTATTACAGTCTGACCATACATTTTAAATGTGATGCTTTGCTACTAGTGTCAACATTAAAAACACACTCTAATGTCCTGTAAAAACACTGTAAAATGTGTTACTCACTGTATCAATTGTAATGGAGACCATGACACCTCATCACGAGAATGTCCTGCGCCTCTTGATGAGCAGACTGTCCAGGAAATCCACATGAAGGAAAAAGTACCTTACCATGTTGCTCTCAGGTTGTTGGCTGGTCAAAAGCCCTGTGATTTACCATATGGCACTTACGGTGCCATTCTTGCCATGTCTCGTACCACAAATGACATGGTCATTCAGACTTGTGACGTTACACCATCGAAATATAATCCACCATCACGGAATCTGTTTAGTAGCTGGCAAGTTTTAAACTAGCCTGGTTGAAAGTACCTGTTGTGTCGGTAGCTGGGCCGACACCGTGAAGTTGATGGCTGAAAAGGAATGCTAGACTAACGTTGTAGCCGATAGGGCACGCAAGGCTAAAGCAGACGGGCGTGAAGTCTGGAACATGAGAACTTATAAATGAATAAGAAGAAAAGTATGTAGATGCTTATTACTTATCTTTTAATTGTTCTTTGGAATACATCTCTCTTGAATACTCGTAAGCTATAGGCACTGATACAACTGGCGCCTTGCTAGTTAGTAGCCATTAACTTAGCTGATGGCTATTCTGTCTCTCGGCTAATGAGAGAGAAAGGCTTCATACATCTGGTCGGTAGCTAGGTTCTCGTACAACTGGGCGGTAGCTAGATTCTCGTACAACTGGGCGGTAGCTTGGTTCTCGTACAACTGGGGTCGAGTCCTCTCTCGTATCACGAGACCTGCCTTGGTGGTGGCGCTAGGTCTGCGATCACAGTGGCGACACGCGGGTCCGACATGTACTACATGGACCGCGGCCGATTTAAGCTACCACCTAGCAAGTGTGGTGTCTGGCGGTGACACCACATTCCTCCCCCGCAAATCGGCGAACGGTCGTGTGATAAGGCTTCCGCCCGCCGTGGGGAGGACCACATGTTGACGTATGCGATGAGGTGGGGAGCCTAACAACAGGCGAGGCTGTGCCACCCGCACCCGGCCATCCGGTCCGAGGGGAGCTAGGAAACGCCTGAAAAACTAGTCCAGGGTGCACGTCAACATGCGGTGTATGCGCCCGTAAAGAGACAGGAGGGACCGAAGGGTCGATTTCCATGGCGTCGGGGTAGCCGACGCGCGATGACGTCATGTGGTCCGGAGCGGGCGGGAGTTCCATGGCGGAGGACAGCTGGGCACGGGAAGCGACCGGCGGCGCGTGACCCTGGAAGGCGCCTGGCGGCTGCAACGAAGCGTCGAGCGCGGGCGGCGCCGGCGGGAGAACAAGCGGCGGCGGCGGCGGCGGCTGCTGCTGCGGCGGCGGCGGCGGCGCGTCGCCATGGGGCAAAATGGAAGGCATCGTCGGTAACACCTGGGGATGAGGCGAGCCAGTAGATGGGTCCCCAGGGCGCTGACCGGACGGCACCGTCGCTGAAAGCAGACGGGGAGCGGCAGAACCCGAGCGACGACAGAGGCGCAGCTGATTGAGATGCCGACGCACCTCACCAGAGGCCCCCAAAACCAAATACATCGCGCGGCCGAGGCAGCGAAGAATGCGCCCTGCGAGCCAACGCCGTGAACCTCGATAGTTGCGATAAAATACAACGTCGCCTGGAGCAAAAGCAGGAGTCTGCCGCTGCGCAGGAACCTGATGCGGCGGATGCAGCAAAGTCATCAAGGTGCGATGAGGACGACCGTGGAGCAACTCAGCCGGCGAGCGCCCATCTCGGGGCTGAGAGCGATACGAAGACAAAAAGAGCAACAATGCGTCCTCCCGAGAATGCGACTCTTTCAATTTCAACATCTGTGACTTGAAAGTCCGGACCAATCGTTCAGCGGCACCGTTGGACTGAGGCGAAAACGGCGCGGATGTCAGATGTTGAATACCATTGGCCTGGCAGAATGACTGAAATTCTGCGGACATGAATTGTGGGCCATTGTCGGAAACAATAGTCTGCGGAAGACCTTCAATGCAAAAGATAGCAGACAACGCTTGGATGGTGGCGGAGGACGTCGTGGAAGACATCCGGACAACAAAAGGAAAATTACTGAAGGCGTCGACCAGAACCAACCATCGAGCATTCCAGAATGGACCAGCAAAATCAATGTGCAAGCGTTGCCAAGGGGAAGTGGCTTTTGGCCATGCAAAGACTTTCCGCGGCGGTGCGGATTGTTGTTCGGCACACGCCGGGCACGAAGAACACATATTCGTAATCGCAGCATCGATTCCGAACCAAGTACAGTGCTGACGAGCAAGTTGTTTCGTTCGCACTATACCCCAATGTCCTTGGTGAAGAAGCCGTAAAACAGAGGACTGTAACGAACGTGGGACCACGACTCTGGACTGATCATTATCAGAACGCAACAACAAAACACCACGACGAACAAAAAGTCTCTCCTTGTGAGCAAAAAATCGGCGAACCAACGGATCCTCGATCCGAGACTTTGACAAAGGCCATTGCGTAGCAACAAAACGTAAAACAGTAGCAAGGACAGGGTCAGCAGCTGTGGCTGTAGCGACACGACGAAAATCAATCGGAAACGATTCGACCACTTCATCGGTTTCCGAATCAATGAACATGCAAGCAAGTTCGGAAGAATCGAATGCTTTATCCTCAGCAACAGGCAAACGGGACAACGCATCGGCGTTTCCGTGCTTAGCAGTGGACCGATACAAGATATCGTAGCGGTACTGCGAGAGGAAAATAGACCAGCGAATGAATTTCTGCGCTGTACGTGGAGGGACAGGCTTGGTCGGATGAAAAAGCGATGTCAAAGGTTTGTGGTCTGTGATGATGGTAAAGTGACGACCATACAAGAAATCATGGAACTTAGTAACACCAAACACGAGAGCCAAAGCTTCTTTCTCTATCTGTGAATAATTTCTTTGCGCAGACGAGAGCAATTTGGACGCAAAGGCAATAGGGCGATCATGGGAGCCAACTTTGTGCGCAAGCACAGCACCGATCCCGAAATCCGAGGCATCTACCATCAACAAAAGGGGTTTCTGGGGATCGAATGGCGTAAGGCAAGTATTAGAAAGCAACGCCGATTTCAACTGGCGAAAGGCGCGTTCACATTCCGTCGTCCAGACGAACGGAACACCTTTACGGCGTAAGCGATGAAGCGGAGCTGAAATGGAAGAGGCATTGCGCACAAATTTATTGTAATAATTAATTCTACCCAACACACTCTGTAGCTGTTTCAGATTTTGAGGAGAAGGCAAATCGTGTATGGCACGGAGGTGCTCTGGACTTGGATGTATGCCTTGGGCATTAATGACATGTCCCAGGTATGGTAAGTCACGAGCAAAAAACACACATTTGTCCTTCCTCAAGCGAAGACCATTTTGCCGCAAGACCTGAAATAATGTTCGTAAATTCGCAAGATGATCTTCTTCTGTCTGTCCGGAGATCACTATATCGTCCAGATAGTTTGCTGCAGTAGGGACCGACGCACAAATAGTTTGTAAATATTGCTGAAACAAGGCAGGGGCGGATGCACACCCGAATGGCAGTCTTTTGAAGCGGTACAATCCAAGATGCGTGTTAACCACCAATACGCGCTGGGATTCGTCGTCCACCGGTATTTGCAAGTACGCATCGGCTAGGTCCAACTTTGAAAAATATTTTCCGGGGCACAGTTTAGCAAAAAGATCTTCCGGGCGGGGCAAAGGAAAAGTAGCAGTCACTAGCTGTGGATTCACTGTGGCCTTGAAGTCCACGCAAAGTCTCAATTTTCCGGAAGGTTTTGGCAAAATTACTAAGGGTGAGGCCCAGAGAGAAGCTTGCACACGTTCAATTACACCCTGTGATTCGAGATCGTGTAACGTTCTTGCGACCTCATCACGCAATGCGTGGGGAACATTGCGCGCCCTGAAAAATTTCGGTTGCGCGTTTACCTTCAGTTCTAAATGTGCTGCATAGTTTTTAGCGCAACCTAAGCCCGGTGCAAAAATGTCTGCAAATTCGTCACACAGCCGAGAAACACTGTCCGTAGGCACAGTCTGATTCACTGATAGGACCTGATTTACAATAGACATGTTAAACAACTGAAATAAATCTAGACCAAACAAGTTCACTGCAGAAGAAGAACGAAGAACGTAAAATGACACAAGTTTTGTTTGTCCCTTGTATGTTGCAAGAAGGCTGCACTGTCCTAACACAGGAATTTTCTGTCCGGAATATGTAGTTAGCTTAACATTGGCGGAACGCAACGGAGGTTTGCCCAGTTGTTTGTACGTGTCGTGATTGAGCAATGAAACTGCAGCTCCGGTATCGAGCTGGAATGGTATCACTTTGCCTTCAAAGTCTAAGTCCACAAAAAGTTTATTGTTCTGCTGACGACAAGAGCGACTGTTTCGTGCGATTGGAACAGACACTGGTACAGAATCACTTGCTAATTGACGTGATTTCCGGCGACGTCGACGCACAGTTTTTGTGGGACGATCACAGTTACTGTGAGAGAAAGTGTCACTGGACGAAGTGGAATTAACGACATGAATGTCCATAGGCGAAGGTCCACGAGCCTGAGTGTCCTTGGTTCGATTCCGGCGCGAAGCAAAGGGCCTGGAATGATTGTGATTGTCTGATCTGAGCTTTTTCTGGCAAACACTTTGAACATGTCCTTTCTTATTGCAGAAAAAGCAAATAGCTTGGCGTGACGGGCAATGTTCACGCGAATGTCTAGTAGCACACCGCGGGCATGATTTCACTGCATTTGTGTGCTGGCGCGGCACACCTGGCTTAGCACGCGGCGGTCGCTGTGTCGCCGTGCGCGAGGCCCGGTTACCGGGCCGCGCAGCGCGTCCAGCGGGCCGGTTAATGTTACACACGGCTGGCGAAGTTTCAAAAGATTCCTGAGCACAGTCAAGTGTGTCCTGTCTATCCAATATGTCTATCACTTGTTGAAGGGAGGGATTAACTAGTTTCAAAATTTGCTCCCGTATACGAACATCAGAAACGTTCTGTGCAATTGCATCACGCACCATTGTATCTGAATAAGAAAGACCACAGTCACATTCAAAGGCACAGTCCCTAGTAAGTCCTTGCAATGTTGCTACCCACTCCCTATTAGTTTGACCGGCCGTACGTTTTGTACGAAAGAACGTATACCGTTTTGCAACCACATTAACTGTTTCTTTGAAATAGGCATCTAATGCAGACAAAATTTCCTCGTAGGACAGAGTTGCTACGTCTCGTCGGGGAAACAATTTCACTATCACACGGTATGTGGACACACCGACACAAGAAAGCAAAAACGGCTGCCGCTCATTACCTTGAATTCTGTAGGCAGCGAGGTGGAAGGCAAACTGGCGGGACCACTCTTGCCACGTCTCATCGGCTGCCACGTATGGTCGAAAGGGAGGTGCAACAGCGTTCAGTGGCAGCGGTAGCGAAGAAGCGGCTGCGGCCGCATCGGTGTGCAGCGCACGTTGACCCTGGACGAGCTGTCCAAGGGCATCCAGTAACGCCTGCGTCTGCTGATTCTGCAAGCGATAAAATTCGGACAGTACATCGGGAGAATGTGGCGAAGCCATGACACAATTAAATGTAAGCAATCAGAAAAAGTTCACTTATCCCATCCTCGTCGCCAATAAATGTTGTGTCGGTAGCTGGGCCGACACCGTGAAGTTGATGGCTGAAAAGGAATGCTAGACTAACGTTGTAGCCGATAGGGCACGCAAGGCTAAAGCAGACGGGCGTGAAGTCTGGAACATGAGAACTTATAAATGAATAAGAAGAAAAGTATGTAGATGCTTATTACTTATCTTTTAATTGTTCTTTGGAATACATCTCTCTTGAATACTCGTAAGCTATAGGCACTGATACAACTGGCGCCTTGCTAGTTAGTAGCCATTAACTTAGCTGATGGCTATTCTGTCTCTCGGCTAATGAGAGAGAAAGGCTTCATACATCTGGTCGGTAGCTAGGTTCTCGTACAACTGGGCGGTAGCTAGATTCTCGTACAACTGGGCGGTAGCTTGGTTCTCGTACAACTGGGGTCGAGTCCTCTCTCGTATCACGAGACCTGCCTTGGTGGTGGCGCTAGGTCTGCGATCACAGTGGCGACACGCGGGTCCGACATGTACTACATGGACCGCGGCCGATTTAAGCTACCACCTAGCAAGTGTGGTGTCTGGCGGTGACACCACAGTACCTATGCAGAAGCTGCCAAACTACTGCTGTCATACTGGCATGATCTTCTAGTCAGCAGATACACATGCCATTTGTCTGCCATGCTCGGCCGCTCTTCCTATGCTTTCTTCAATGACTCCTTTGACTGGCAGTTTGGGGAGTGTCTCTCTTCTGTTACCTCCTGTAATTAACTTTCAGCTATTGCTCTGGCAGCTTAACTTCATGCTACCCCCCACTTTCCTCATTGGTGTGAACCATTCACCACCTTCACTTCGTGTGGCAGCCCATGTTCACCTTGGACCTCATTGGCTTCCTAAAGAACCTAATCCAAATTCTGTCTATTGATGTAAGTTTCTCGAACATCACTGGGAACTTTGTGAGAGTACATTTGTGTACACAATGGCACTCAGACTGACTGTGGTTTAGGTGTGGCTTCATCATTGTCACTGAAGATTTTTGGTATTGACTTCCAGAGCACTGCTTAGTGTTTACACCAGAGCTCTTTGCACTGTATTGGGACACACTGTACATCTGGCGACACAGGCTTTTCAATTGTCATCTGTTCAGATTCTCTCTGTGCCCTTCCAAGTCTGTGTGTGTTGTACACAGTTCAGCCTTTAGCGCAACTGGTCCAAGAAAGATTCCAGTTCCTCAGTCTCAAGGGAGCCACTCTGACAATTAGTAGATCCTCAGTCACGTCATCTGACTGGAAACAAGGCTCCTGATGCTGCTGCTGAGGCTGCAGTACGCCTACCTTGGCCCACTAGTTCTTCCAAACTGACGATCTCCATGTTGCCGTCTGTCAGCAGGTGGTGTCACTTTGGCACCACCTCTCATCTTCCCTTTATGGCAACAAGGTCCAGGGAAAACAACCTCTCCCAGCCCCCCCAGGGGGTCCACAACTCTTTTGTGGACACGTGCGTAGCGGGCACGGGACCCCGAGCTAATGTGGCCCTCCTTCGTTTCCGGGCTGCATACCTTACCTTTCCTTCCCTTTCCGCATCCTTCCCCCATCTTCGCCCCCCCTCTCACCTCTGGCTCTTTCCTTCCCTTTCTCCCCCTCTGGGAGTATGGTTTGTGCCTACGTCCGGAGACGGACGCTCGAAACTGTTCCAAATTCCTTGCTTTCTACACTTGCAAGTCCTCGTCCTTCCTCTGTCCTTCTCTTTTCCTTCCCTCCTCTCTTTGCCCTTTTCTCCGCTGCGGCGTTTGAGACCCCCCTCTTCTTTCCTTTCCCTTTCTCTTTTCTCCTCCCTGTGCGTGTCTGAAGGCCGACCCACGCACTTCCATGCGTAGCCGGTGACGGGGTAACGCGTAATTCCCCGCCCCGGGTAGACAGGTAGGACACGTACGTACTCCCTGGTAACGGCCGGGCCCAGGGAGGGGTGATTACCCGAGCTGATACCTTCCGAAAGTGCCGATTGGTCCCTCCGTCCGTTTGTCGGGAGGTGTGACCTGAGGTGTGAACAATCACCTAAGGCGGGTGTGCCCTCAGTGAGGGCCCCCACAAGGGAGGGGCGCGCCATCGGAGACGCCGGTAGTCATGGGGGATTCTTCCGCAATGGTTTCCTCACCTTCCACTATGTCTGCTCACAAACGTAAGTTCACCGAGTCTCAGCCAGAGACGGTTCTTCCATCGTTGCCACAATTCCTTGTTGTTTCTCGGTCTGACAAAGGTCACGACTTCTCCACGGTCAACCCTTTCATTATTCAGAAAGGTGTCGACGCAAATGCAGGTCCTGTAAAGTCTTGTTCCAGATTACGGAATGGCACCCTGTTGTTAGAAACACACAGTGCCCTCCAGGCACAAAAATTGCTGCGTACTTCTCTGCTCCACACCTTCCCTGTCCGGGTGGAACCGCACCGTTCTATAAATTCCTCACGTGGAGTCGTTTATACACGCTCCCTCGATGGATTGTCTGATGAAGAAATTCAGCACTACCTGTCTGACCAGGGCGTAACGGCTGTTCATAGGGTTATGAAAAGGGTTGACACGAACATCATTCCAACCCGCACTGTCTTCTTGACGTTTGACAAAGTTCAACTCCCATCGAAAATCAAAGCAGGCTATGAGATAATTTCCGTTCGCCCTTACGTCCCAAACCCTACGCGTTGCTATCGATGTCAGCGGTTCAATCACACCAGCCAGTCCTGTTCCAATCCGGCCAAATGTGTTACGTGTGGCAAGGATGCCCATGAGGGTGCTTGTCCACCTCCTTCCCCTCGCTGCATCAACTGTATGGGTGACCACGCTGCTTCCTCTCGAGATTGTCCCGTTTTTAAGGACGAAAAGCTCATCCAGGAAATCAGAGTAAAGGAAAAGGTGTCGACCTTTGCTGCTCGAAAATTATTCGCCAGTCGACAGCCCACCGTGAATCAGAAAGGAACATACAGCACTGTCCTTGCTTCTCCTCGGCCAACAAAGGAGGTGGCCACGCAGACTTGCGACCTCACCTTTAGTACCACAGTCGTCAGATCGGCCAGCGCAAAGATCGCCCGTTCAACCTCACCACTTTCGCCTGCCCACTCTATGGCTCACCCTCCGTCGGATTCTGCTAAATCTCGAGCCCAAAAGTCAGACGCCAAGTCTTCGAAAAAAGAGCATACTCGTGAAGAGTTTTTACGTACCGCAACTTCACAAGAAGGCTACAAAGAAACACAGTTCCTCTCCTTCTCCGCCAAGGCGTGTCCCATATACAGCACCACCTGGCGGAAATCGTCCTCGGCCATCTTCTGTGTCGCCGAGGCGCACTGCTGGTGGCCGGTCAACCGGCCGATCGCTGGTGGCAGGAGCTGCTCCTGACCAACCTACGGATCAGGATCTTCTGCCTTCGACTGAATGCCATTCCATGCTGTCGGTCGCAAGCTCTGAGCAGTCGTTGAGTTGACAGCGACCTTGGTCACATTCCTCCATTTTCTGTTCACCCTATGTCCATTATCCACTGGAATATCCGCGGCATTCGAGCCAATCGGGATGAATTGTCGATCCTCTTACGATCCTACTCGCCGGTCATCTTCTGTCTTCAGGAAACAAAGCTGCGTCCCCATGACCACTTTGTTCTCCCTCATTTTCAGTCCGTTCAATATGACCTCCCCTCTGTTGAAGGCACTCCAGCCCATGGAGGACTCATGATTCTTCTCCATGATACTCTCCATTATCACCCAATCCCCTTAAACAGTTCCTTCCAAGCTGTCGCCGTCCGTCTTTCCCTTTCTGGATACACGTTCTCTCTTTGTACGGTATACATTCCATCGTCCACACCAATGGCACGAGCTGATCTCCTTCATCTTCTTGGTCAGCTTCCACCCCCCAATTTGCTGGTTGGGGACTTCAATGCCCATCACCCGCTTTGGGGATCTCCACATCCTTGTCCACGTGGCTCACTATTGCTAGACGTCTTCCACCAAGCGGATCTAGATTGCCTCAACACTGGGGTCCCCACATTTTTGTCTGCGTCCACGACAAATTTTTCTCATTTGGACCTTGCGGTCGGTACTGTTCCGCTAGCTCGGCGCTTCGAATGGTTCGCCCTTGATGATACACACTCGAGTGACCACTTTCCATGTGTCCTTAGACTGCAGCCTCAACTGCCATATATGCGCTCGCGACGCTGGAAGTTTGCCCAAGCCGATTGGACACTTTTTTCGTCTCTAGCGACATTCGATGACCGTCGCTTTCCCAGCGTCGACGATGAGGTCACACATATTACCGACGTTATTCTTACAGCTGCGGAACGTTCAATACCACGCACCTCCGAATTGCCCCGGCGCTCCCCAGTTCCTTGGTGGAACGAGGCATGCCGTGACGCAATACGTGAGCGGCGACGTGCTCTTCGCATTTTCTGTCAGCATCCAACTTTGGCCAACTGTATCCGATATAAGCAGCTCCGTGCGCGATGCCGTCGTGTCATCCGCGATAGCAAGAAGGCAAGCTGGAAATTCTTTATTAGCTCATTTAACACTTTCACTCCCTCCTCGGCAGTTTGGAGTCGGCTTCGACGGTTCTCAGGCGCGCCTAGTTTCTCCCCGGTCTCTGGGCTCACTGTCGCGCATGATACCTTAGTGGACCCCGTCGCAATTTCTAACTCATTGGGTCAGCACTTTGCTGAGATTTCGAGCTCTTCAAATTACCTGCCAGCGTTTCTCCCGAAGAAACGTGCAGCGGAAGTGCGACATCTTGCTTTCTCCTCTCAAAATCACGAAAGCTACAATACTGTTTTCTCCATGCAGGAACTCCAACATGCCCTCTCTTCTTCTAGATCCTCCGCCCCAGGACCGGATGGTATCCATGTCCAAATGTTGCTGCATTTATCAACCCATAGTCTGCGTTACCTCCTTCGCCTTTATAATCGAATTTGGACCGACAGTACCTTTCCCAGACGATGGCGGGAAGGCATTGTCGTTCCCGTTCCGAAACCTGGAAAGGATAAACATCTCCCCTCTAGCTATCGCCCCATTTCTCTCACAAGTAGTGTCTGTAAAGATTTGGAGCGTATGGTGAATTACCGTTTAGCTTGGTGGCTGGAATCCCGCAGTCTTTTAACACCAGCCCAATGAGGATTCCGAAAGCATCGTTCTGCAGTTGACCATCTTGTTGCTCTCTTCACTTATATCATGAACAATTTTCTCCGGAAACGCCAAACGGTAGCAATATTTTTTGATCTGGAGAGAGCATACGATACCTGTTGGAGGACAGGCATCCTCCGCACACTGTTCTCTTGGCGCTTTCGAGGCCGGCTGCCCCTTTTTCTTCGCGAATTTATGGCAGAGCGCACATTTAGGGTGCGGGTGAACACTACTCTCTCCCGTACTTTCTCCCAAGAAAACGAGGTACCCCAGGGCTCCGTGCTGAGTGTTGTACTGTTTGCCATCGCCATAAATCCAATTATGGATTGTCTACTTCCTGATGTCTTGGGCTCCCTCTTTGTGGAGGATTTTGCGATCTACTACAGCTCTCAACGGACCAGCCTTCTTGAAAGACGTCTTCAAGGATGTCTCGATCGCCTCCACTCGTGGAGCATCGAAACCGGCTTCCGTTTCTCACCCAGTAAGACCGTTTGTGTTAATTTTTGGCGACGTAAGGAGTTTCTTCCGCCCTCCTTACATCTAGGTCCTGTCAACCTTCCGTTTTCAGACGTTGCTAAATTCTTGGGTCTTATGTTTGACAGAAAACTGTGCTGGTCCTCCCACGTTTCCTATCTTTCGGCTCGCTGTCTGCGATCCCTTAACACCCTCCGTGTCCTGAATGGTACCTCCTGGGGAGTGGACCGAGTGGTCCTTCTCCGCCTCTATCGCGCCTTAGTGCGCTCGAAATTGGATTATGGAAGCATAGTCTACTCCTCTGCTCGGCCGTCTATTCTTCGGCGTCTCGACTCTATCCACCACCGTGGATTACGTTTAGTGTCTGGAGATTTTTACACCAGCCCTGTGGAAAGCCTTTATGCCGAGACTGCTGAACCTCCGCTGTCCAATCAGCGAGCAGTACTTCTGAGTCGTTATGCTAGCCATCTGTCTTCCATGCCTGCTAATCCAGCCCATGACCTTTTTTTCGACGCCTCCTTTGATGTAGGGTATTCAGGCCGCTCCTCCTCCCTACTACCCCCGGGAGTCCGCTTCCATCCACTGCTCCATTCTCTTTCCTTCCGCTTCCCTAAAACCTTCTTGACAACTTGGGGTACAGCGCCGCCTTGGCTCCGTCCCCGGATCTGCTTGCTCCGTGACCTTTGTCAATTTCCCAAGGATGGTACCCCTACACTTGTTTATCGTCGGGCATTTGCTGCTCTATGTGCACAAATGACGGACGCCACATTTATTTACACAGACGGCTCGAAAACATCGTTAGGTGTAGGGAGTGCCTATATTGTTGGCGACACCCCAAATCACTTTCGGCTTCCCGACCAGTGTTCGGTTTATACTGCGGAGCTTTACGCTGTTCTCCAGGCTGTCCACTACATCCGCCGCTATCAGCGGATACAGTACGTAATCTGCTCAGATTCTCTCAGCTCTCTCCTCAGTCTCCAAGCTCTTTACCCTGTGCACCCTCTGGTCCACTGGATTCAGGACTGTCTGCGCTTGCTCCACCTGGGGGGCGTCTCGGTGGCGTTCCTCTGGCTCCCGGGACACGCTGGTATCTGTGGGAATGAGGCGGCCGATATAGCGGCCAAGACTGCAGTCTCTCTTCCTCGGCCAGCTATTCAGTCGCTTCCCTTCACCGATTTACGGAGCGGTTTATGTCGTAAAGTTGCTCATTTATGGCATGCGCATTGGTCAACACTTCCCCATAATAAATTGCGGGAAGTGAGAGCCCTTCCTTGCGCTTGGACCTCTTCCTCCCGAACGCGTCGTCGGGAGGAGGTAATTTTAGCTAGACTCCGGATAGGGCACTGTCTTTTTAGCCATCGACATCTTTTCAGCGGCGATCCTCCCCCACTCTGTCCCCACTGCTCTCAGCTGTGGACGGTAAGACACCTTTTAATTGAATGCCCCTACTTTAATCCGTTACGCTCCCGGCTAAAGCTATCGCCTGATCTATCGTCGATTTTAGCAGATGACACGCGCTCAGCCGACCGCGTTCTCCAGTTTATTAGCAACAGTGAAATGACGTCAGTCATTTGAAGCTTTTTTTGGGGACAACCAACCCCTTTCCGTAGTAGATTTTTAAGCATTCCTTCTGCTTTTAGTTTCTTCAATTTTATGACTTTGTTCCCATTGCTGCTGGTTTTCAATTTTGGTTTTTTACTGTTTCCTAAGTCACGGGCTGGGCGCTAATGACCATAGAAGTTTTGCGCCCTAAAACCACAAAAAAAAAAGAAAAAAAGATAAAAAAAAAAACCTCTCCCAGTGGCTTGGCTGACCGCCTCTTGGCCCTTTCTGAGAGATCATTTTAGCTATCACCTTTTTTAGCTATCACTTTTTGTTAATTGGAGAACCCTCACCAAATTGTGTTCATTGTCATCAACCATTGACAGTTTGCCATTTTAGAACCGAATCCCCTTCCTTTTAACCACTTCAATTCTAATGTATGTTTTCCATCTGAGTTATCAGCCATTTTAGCAAATGACACATGAGCTGTTGACTGCGTTTTACATTTATCCATCCCAGATGGCTGGCCGCTTGTTGATGGGTTCGTGCTTGGCTGCCACAGGGCCCCAGCTGTTGCAGCATCTTTTACCTTGCATGCATCATGTCTATCCTCTAGCACTTCTTATTTCTGTCTCTTAAGTAACATGTATGGGCTGTTTTGGAAATGTATTCTGCAGTTTCAGCAGTCATAATAAGAATACTCTGCACTGTTTTTTGTTCTTTTGTTTTTCTTTGTTAACCACCACCTATCCGGCCCCCGCTTTGGTGTTTGAGGATCTTATTCTTCTTCCCTGTGTGCTCCTGAAGGCTGGCCCATGTGTCTGATGCATAACAGGTGATGGGGTAACATGTAATTCACAGCCCCAGGTCGACAGGTAGGATTCGCACGTAACCCTGAAACAGGCCAAGCCTGGGGAGGGGTGACTGCCTGAGCTGCTACCTTCCCAAATTGCTGATTTGTCCCTCTGTGAGGTGTTTGGGAGGTGTGACCTGAGGTATGAACCCCTTCTCAAGGGGCTCCCAGTAGGAAGAGTGCACCATCGGAGATGCTGGCAATCGCAGGGGATTTTCTGGCAGTGAGCCAATCATCTTCACAGTCAGTGGCTATGAAACATAAATGGAAGTTGGCTAACGTTTCAAAGACCCTCTCAACTGCACTATGGTTCCTTGTGGATTCGTGTACTGAAGATGGTCAGTCCTTCGCTACGCAAAATATGATTGTTATTCAGAAAGGTGTTAATGCAGTTGCGGTGCTGTGAAATGCTGCTCTCATTTATGCAGTGGCACTTTGCTTTTGGAAACTACTTCTGATACTCAAGCACACGAACTGCTTGCAGCTTCGCTTGATGGCTATCCTATTCGTGTTGAGGCCCATTGAACACTGAATTCCTCCCATGTTGTTATTTACACTTGGTTGCTCGATGGTCTGACTGAGGCAGAAATCCAAATGCACTTCTCTGATAAGGGTGTCATTGCAGTCCATTGGGTGACGAGAAAAGTAGATGTCTCTTTAGTGCCCACATGCACTCATTTTCTCACCTTGGGTAGAGTGGTGCTTCCATCGGAGATCAAAGAAGGTTATGAAGTTATCACAGTCAAACTGTATATTCTGATAACTTGTTATCGAATCAATGTGTTGGTGTGCAGCATGGAAATAAGAAAAAGTTCAGAAAAGGTACTTAGGGATTACAATTACTAACAATTGGAACTGTTACACATGAAATTTTGTGGGAAGGTGAAGCAGTCTGTTTTTCACTGGCTGAACACTGAGAAGAATCAACAGGTTGACTAAACACACTGCCTACACTGCACTTGTCGATTCTGTACTGGAATATTGCTTTGTAATAAGGGATCCTTGTTGGACAGAAATGACAGAGGCTAGTGAAAAGGTGGCTGGCAGGTGTAGTGCCTGGAAAATTGTCATCCCTTACATAGCTGTTACCACACAGCCTAATTTGTGTGTGCTGAGAGATAGGGATAGACATCAATCATTCCATGACCAGTGGGATAAATTTTTAATTTTTTATGCATGTGGTTCATAAAAAACTTATTTTGAGGGAATTGCTCCCTTTCAGCATTAATACCATTTGTTCTTGAACTCCACTGATCACATTTTCATAGTCCATCAATTTTAAAGTGAAACTGAGAAAAAAATTTTACCAGCCAATGTAAAAATTTTAAAAAATCTGATGAGTTGTGTGTAAACTGTGGGTTTACCTGAAAGACTCCATCCACAAAAGATAATACAAGATGATGTATTATATAACAATGCTGAAAAATACACACTCTCCTTTGATTTTTAGTTATACATACATTAGGTGTGGTCTAAGACAAGTGCCTGGGTCTAATGTCCGTAACAGCAGAAATCACAAAGCACAGAGATGTTGACATCGAAGCCAGTCTCATGCGCCTACTCTGTTGACACTGACAGCATCAATAACAGTAGTAAGTGTGTAAACTGTTTGCACCTAAGTCTTTATTCTGTACTTCAGGAACTTCATCTTGCAGTGGTGTACTGGAATTAAAGGGAAGTTTACCACTCTTCTCACTTTGTCGCCTTTTTTAACATTATCACCATTTGTAATATTTTTAAATTTGCAAACTTGTTAATTTGCATTCTTCCAAAAAGTGTGAAAAAAACTATTCACTTTTGTTTCCAAGTTTGTGTTAGTGTACATTCATTTAACTTTTTGGAATATATAAATATGTATCTACACCCGTAGTCTTCAAAGCTTTGTGATTTGCACGGCAGAGGGTATGTCCCATTGTACCAGTTACTAGGGTTTTTTCTCCATTCCACCCACATATGTAGTACGAAAACAATGCTCATTCCCTGTAATTCCTACGGCAGCAATACAAAGAGGGTTGTAGTACACTTCTGGAGCCATCGTTTGAAGTAACTTACAGAAACTTTGTTAGTGGACCCTCTTGGGATTGTTCATGTTTTAGTGTCTGCCAGTTGCCTTTCTTCAGTGTCTTTTTGATTCTCTCCCTTGAGTCAACCTTGTGACAATTTGTGCCACCCTGTTCTGTATGCATTTCACATTTCCTGTTAGTCCTGTTTGATATGTCTCTTGTACACCTTGTATATGGATTGTATTTCCCCAGTATTGTATAAATAAACAGAAGTCTACTGCATGATTTACTGAAGACTCGATGTGGTTTTCATTCCTCACCGTATGAACTTTTGCACGCAGGTAGTCCTATTGGTTGATCTATTACTCCTGTAACTCGTCGCTATTACAGTCATAAGATAGTGTAAAATTTAACTCGGGGGAGTTCTGAAAATTCCGATAGTTCCTTCCCAATTTTTTTGTATTTTTTTAAATTTAGTGTGCTACTGTTAGTAGTGTCAAATATTCCTGTGATAATAATTTTAATGTAGTAACAGAACTGCTGCCGTGATTCTCTGTTCCATTTCAAAAATAAACTTTCCGAGATGGGGAAATGCCAAAATTTTTAGTGACTGTCTTGAGAACACAGCTTTAAAAGTTAAATCCCTGCATGTGGAAAATGTTGGTGAAAGTTAACTACTGTGCAGTGTTTGTTCCTGCTCCATTAATTATGAGGCAAAAGTTTTTCAGGAAGTGTGTAAACAATCACTTTCAATAAAATGTAAGTGTAGTTTTGAAGTTAATTGTGGACCTTCGCAGTTACATTTACAGCATTCAGATCAAATAAAATCATCGAATTTAGTGTGTAGGCCAATAAGTGGACATTACAAATGATGGATTGTGCACCATCACTGAGTTAATTTCGATAATGAAATTGTTTACTCCATGGATTTTTCAAATAGGTTATAAATCGCATGTTAATCATATTAGACATGAAGTTTTGGTCAAACTATCGGTGTTAAAGATGAAAATGAATTATAGACAACCATTTTGTCATGGCCTAAGTGGAATCATTGCATATTAAACTAGCATCTTCATCTGCAAAGCTGATGGAAAAATATCACATCATAAATTTCTGAAGCCGACTTGATCCTAAATAAATGCCTTATGACGGGATCATATGAAAACATTTTCTCCCTCCTCTCCAGGGAGCACACATTCTTCTGTGGGTTCGTGCATGGTGCCCATGGGCCCCTGGGCTGTTGTTACCCCTTCCTCCTCCCTGGGCTGCATTTCCTTCACAGTGCCCCTCTCTCCCTGTCCTTGCTTCTTCCCCTACACCTTTGCCTGTTCTCTCTGTGTTCTTACTTATGTTGATCTGGCTGTTCACCTTGATTCTTGTATTCCTTGTTTTATTTAAATTGCCCCTTAATTTTCATCGATCCTTTTTGGCATTTTTGGTCCCTCTTTGGGAATTCGACCTTGAATTCTGAATTTTCTGTCTGCAGTGTGAAACATGTGGGAAAGAACTCCCTCCCTTGAGTCTATAGTCTGAATTCCTCCCCACCCTTCCTTCTCCACTTCCTTCCTCGTCACAGCCCATCTCCGCTCCACAGGTCACCAGTATGTGCAGCCAGTCTGTGTGGTAGGGCTGTTATGTACACATCTGGCTGAGCCTCCTGACAACACAGGGATCATACTTCTGGCACCAGAGCTTTTGCCTCTACATGTATGCATAGGAGTGGTTGCTTGTCATTCTGGAGCGTCAAAACTCCCAGCAAAGGCCACTGTGTGCCTGGCTGGTGCCCATGGGGAGGGCACCTGATCAGAGGGTGGTATCAGGGCAGATGATTTCCATATGAAACACATCAAGCTCCAAAATTCTGGGCATTCTCCTGTGGCTGTCTCTTCAAGAGGTAAAAGATCATTGACCACTGCTTCATAACACTCTGTGGCATTCACTTCCCTGGCTACACCCTGGAGGGGGGCCAGGTTCACTGAGTTGTGGTGAAACACTTTCCCCACTACCTGATCTGTATTAGGATGGACAAGGATACATCCACCACCACAAAGCCATTATCTTTTGAGGAAATACTGGAGACAAGATCGGCAAACGAATTTCTCAGTACAGTGCAGTTGAGTTCCCTGTAGATCAAAACTACTACTGCTGCTCAGTCTGCAGCTCTTCCTGCTTGTGATAATCTTCGTGATGCCCCAGTGTCCAATACAACTTCGCAGTCTCTGAATATGGTACAGAAAGTTGTTTCTCATATGGACATTATCCTTCAGACTGATAAGGAACTCGGAGGCAATTTGGAATGACAGGGCGTTCATTTTGTGCAGGAAGGTCATAAGGACAAATACACCTATAACCACCTTTCTTCTGGCATTTGAGGGAGATACCCTCCCAGAGCAGGTCAAAGTTGTGTGTTACTGGTGTGATATGAAGCCGTACATTCCCCACCCTTGAAGTCCTTTGCATGCTTGCATTCTGGGCAATCCCCCTATGTACAGCAGATAATCCATGTGGTGACTGAGGGCACCCACCTCAAGAGGGGAGCCTGTGTTCCACCAGCTACGCATGTTATCATGACCATCAGTCTGCATGCCCACCCAATTACCCACTTTACATGAAAGAAATGGAGATAAGAGTATAAGTTGCTGGATTGTTTCTTACACTGAGGTTTGATAGAAATTTGACCACCTTCATTCTGTGTCAGTGACATCAACTTTTGACTCTGTTATATCCTTTCCTCTCCTCCCTCTTCCTTAGCCCCACTTGTCATCCCCTCCTCTCTCCTCTCCCCAAACCCAGCTGAAGTAGTGGCCCTCTTCTTCAGCAACTGCTGGTAACGAGGATCCATCCCAGAACCCTTCCCCTGTGGTGTGTCTCAGGCAAGAGGCCTGTTGCCACGACCATGTGACACACAGTCTGTGTGCCTCAAAGTCCTCCCACTGTCTTTCAATTATGGATCTTGTAGAATGCTGCTCTACCTCAGTGCCCGGACATCCTCATCCTGAGGAGGAGGAGGAGGAGGAGGAGGAGGAGGAGGAGGAGGAGTCTCAGGACAAAAGCCTCCAGTGCTGCTGGGGGTGTTATCTTCCCACTCCCAATGTGAATCTGGCCTCTTATTTATGGATCTCACCCAGATGCCTTTGGTGATGGATGGTGACCCACTGATGTGATGGGCTCCACATCATTTGCTCCCATTTGGATACACACGTTATGCTTATTCAATAGAAATGTAATGGGTACTACCGTCACTTCCTAGAGTTAATCCAGGGGGATCGCAGCTCTTTGGTGAGTTCATGCTTGGCTACCATAAGGCCCAAGCCTTACATGCTGCATGTATATCCTCTTGCCATACTTCTTCCCCTGCCTTTGGCAACATGTCTGGGACGTTTCTGGAAAAAATGTTCTGCATATTTCGTGGCAGATATCAGGAGAGTCTCTCCATTGTTTTACGTTCTTTTTTTTGTTTCCCCATTCCCCTTCCACTATCCTTCCTCCACTTCGGTGTTTGAGGATCTTCTTCCCTTCCTTCCCTTCCTTCCTTTCTTTCTTTCTTTCTTTCTTTCTTTCTTTCTTTCTTTTTTCCTCCCTCACTCCCTCTTACACACACACACACACACACACACACACACACACACACACACACACACACACACACACACACACACACACCTAAATACTTAAATACATACAAAATAACGGGTGATAAAAAGTTTCCATTAGAAGGACATACAGTCCAGCTTCAGAATGCCAATTGGGCAAACTCACCACGAGCATTGAAACAATCATCCCTCCAATGCACTAGGTTCAAGATACCTATTTTGTAAAAAATCATGTCCTGTAATGTAAGGTAGTTCATAACTGTTGCCACACATCCATATCCAACAGGAACTGTCAACACTTCGAGGCTCTGAAACTTCCTGGCAAATTAAAACTGTGTGCCGGACCGAGACTCTAACTCGGGACCTTTGGAGGAAGTAGTTGTGATACTATTTTGCATCTCCACAATGTGTCTAGAGAAACCTTTAGCAATGCTTGTATCAGAATGGAGTGATGACCATGCTGTGGAGGAACATTATTAAATTTCTGTTAAATTGTGCAAAAGGATGGATATTCCTGACGGACAGAAAAGTAATTGGGAGGTGCCAGATGTTCGGAGAAGACTGAAATGAAAATGAGGACAGGACTTTGTGGTTGAGCATTGTTGAAAGTATATGAGGTACTGCTGTACCTCCTCACAAAAGAGTACCTCCTCAGCAAACAGTTTCCCAGATACTACCATGATTTCAGAATTACATGGATAAAAGAAATGATAAAGTCACTATTTTGGTCATTTATTTATGTAGTCATAAATACCATATGCTCTTGGGATATTTTCATTGGTATTACATACATTTAATGTAAACTATGCAATCTGGTGTAATATTACTACAGTTTTCTCTTGCTGTACCAAGGGCATGTCAGAATTCCTATTACAGGTGTGTAAGGGTTGTAGAAGGGACTTTGTACATTTCCAGACATGGGTTTATTAATGAAACCTGGTGGATAAAGTTTTCTCTGGAACCTCTCTGTAATAGGAATTGTGCAACACTCTGGATTTTTAGTGAGCAGATGGATGGCATGTGTTGAGTGTAGACTAACTGATGCTCAATAGTCAATTTCCTTTATACCTATTACAGACATCATTCCACTTGATACAAGTGTTATAAATATTACTACACAGATAGAAATTTTATATTAATTTTGTGTGAGAGTTCATTTCTTGTCATGTTGCCAATTCGTCAATTGTTTTCTTTAGAAGCTTGTTGTTTGAAGTAAAGCTTATTTTGTTGCCAATGTAGTGAAGACACTAACCCATATATCTGTCATAATGCTCCCTATTTGCTCAGGATTATTTGTTGCCAGGTAGTCAATTATGCTTTTGCAACAATTTACACTTAAAGTGGGCATCTGAACTAATAATTATTGATGTAAATACTACTTTGAGAAACCTTTGGGTATAATCTCAGATGACATACCTACAGTCAACTTCCGACATGTATTTTAGCCAAAATATGGAAGGTAGATTTAAGTTGACACCATCTGTAATTGTGTGACTTGGGGTACCTATTTGTAATGAATGAACACTTCTTTGAGCTGTTCAGCATCTCATTCAGGTGGTTGGTAAAATGAGCTATGTAATTATTAATTTTCTTTGAGTTGTCAAACACAACCTATCCATACTAATTCACAAGAACTGTCTACATAAATTTCTCTTCAAGGTAAATTACTACTGACAGTAATAAACATTTTACAACTGACTGTATTTAATCTATTCTTAATGAACACAGTTCAGTAAGAGTTTTGCTGAAATTACTTGTGGTTTAGCCATGTTTGCATACCTAAAATAATTGGAGCCTCAGTGCTTTCTATTAGTGATTGGAGCTCTGAATCTTTCCTAACACAGCAGCAACAATTTACAATTACAATACAAACTGCATCTGAAACTACCTTCATCCTGTTTTTGCCCTGAACTCTTTTAAACTGTCACCCTTTCTATAGCTTACTGAGACCCTTTAATGTAAGAAGCTGGCCAGTCACCTCCTCATGGCCCCCACTATCCGAGTAGTCATCTTCTGTGTGTAGTGGTCCCCTGACATATTAAACATAACCCAGGAAACACACCACCATAAGGTGCAAGCCAGGGAGTCTGCAGACTGGGTGCAGGACTTTTGTAGCCCCTGATACAGAGCTGAATTGATGGTATGTTTCGAAGGACCATGGTTAATTCTGTCATGATGCTATTGATAGTGAGCTCCACATTCAAATAACAAGACTGGCAATCTCTATCACATCAGCTAGCTCCCCAAAAGCAGACACACTCTGTGTGTCACTTTGGATCAGTTCAGTGTTAGTACCGACATAAGACACCATTTGTAATCGGCTGAAACCTCTGGTCATCACGGCATCCAGAAGCACCTGTTCCACATCCTGAACTTTCATATAGATTGGACCACAGATTTCTGCAACATTAGTTAGTGCTAGTGGTAAATTGTGCGCTCAAAGTCATTGCCAGATTTCTGCAGTCACATAAACGTTTTATTGAGTGGCTGCATCTTACAGGTGCAGTGAGAAGGGAGTCCAACTAAATGAACATGATGAATCCTTCTTATAGAAAAGAGCCTCCATGCTTAGGTGGAGATTCATTGGTAACACAGTTCTACATCCCCCCTGCAGGTCAGGGGGTTAGAATAGGCCCGAGGTATTCCTGCCTGTCGTAAGAGGCGATTAAAAGGAGTCCCTCCCCCTCAAGGGGGTAGTTAACGTCTGCGTCCGGAGACGGACGGTTCCATGACCTATATTTGCGGTCATTTTGGTTTTTCACTTCTTCTGGTTTCTTCCTTCCTTTGGTTGGCTCCTTTCATTGTTCTTCTCCATCTCACTGTCTTACTTACTCTTTCCCTTGCCTTCTTCTCCTTGCCTTCATCTCCTTGCCTTCTTCTCCTTGCCTTCTTCTCCTTGCCTTCTTCTCCTTGCCTTCTTCTCCTTGCCTTCTTCTCCTTGCCTTCTTCTCCTTGCCTTCTTCTCCTTGCCTTCTTCTCCTTGCCTTCTCTGGTCTCCGACTCGGCGTTAGAGACAGTCTGTCCTTTCTCTCCCTCTGTTCCTTCTTTTTCCTCTTCTTCCTTCCTCCCTGTGTATGCCTGAAGGCCAACCCATGCATTCACACGCGTATCCGGTGACGGAGTAACGCGTAATTCCCTGCCCTGGGTAGACAAGTAAGGCACACACGTATCCCCTGGTAAAGGCCAGGCCCAGGGAGGGGTGATTGCCTGAGCTGACACCTTCCGACCATGCCGATTGGTCCCTCCGTCCATTTCTCAGGAGGTGTGACCTGAGGTGTAAACATTCACCTAAGGCGGGAGTGCCCTCTGAGAGGGTCCCCACAAGGAAGGAGCGCGCCATCGGAGACGCTGGCAATCATGGGGGATTTCTCTGCAATGGATTTCTCTTCTTGTTCTCTCTTGACTTCTGCCCAAAAACGGAATCTTGACCAGCCACCAGTGACAAAAGTATTACCGCCTGCCCCACAGTTCCTCGTAGTTTCTCGATCTGAGGACGGAAAGGATTTTTCCTCTGTCAACCCTTTCGTTATCCAGAAGGGCGTAGATGCCATAGCCGGATCTGTCAAGTCTTGTACCAGGTTGCATAACGGTACATTGTTACTGGAAACTGAGAGCGCCTTTCAGGCACAAAAACTGCTTCAGGCCACACCCCTATACACGTTCCCTAGTATTCAGTCGCCGTCGCACATCAAAACGGGCTACGAGGTTATTTCTGTTCGCCCCTGTGTCCCGACACCTACGCGCTGCTACCAGTGTCATTGTTTTAATCACACTCACCAGTCTTGTTCCAATGCGGCTTAATGTGTCACTTGTGGCAGGGATGCCCATGAGGGTGACTGTTCACCTCCGTCTCCTCGTTGTGTGAACTGTCAGGGTGACCATGCAGCGTCCTCCCGCGACTGCCCCATCTACAAGGAAGAACGCTGTATACAGGAAATTCAGGTCAAAGAGAAAGTGTCCACCTCGGCTGCTCGCAAGCTATTTGCTAGTAGGAAGCCCACGCTGCTCCCAGCAGGGAAATACAGTACTGTCCTCACCTCTCCTCAGACTACCAGGGAGGTGGCGACGCAGACATGCGATCTGACCTTCAGCACTATGGTCGTCCGTTCGGCCAGTGCTAAGATCGCCCGGTCGACGTCTCCTCTTCCTCCCGTCACCCCTCAGACACAAGCACCTTCATCAGCTTCTGCCAAGACGAAGACCCAGAAGTCAGATGCACGGGCCTTCAAGAAGGAACCATCCCATGCAGACGTCCTACGTACCTTGAACTCCCAGCCATCGGCCAGTATTTCCACTAAATGACCTTCCAAGAAGGCTCATAGGAAGCACAGTTCTCCTTCTCCGCCACGTCGCATATCTTCTCCTGCGCCACCCAGCGGTTGTGCCCCAGGCCGTCATCTGTTTTGCCTGGTCGCACCGCTGGTAGCTAAACATCTGGCCGTTCACTTGCAGAGCAAGCTCCCCCTCCTGGCCATCTTAACAAGATAGCCGATGAACCTATAGAACCAATGGACGATGACTGTCCGCCTACTGATAGCTGCGGCAGTGCTCGCTCGAAGCCAGGCCCTCAGTGGCCTTTGAGGTGACCCTTTCTTTCATCTTCCTTTTCTTCTCACGATGGCACTTATTCACTGGAATATTTGCAGCATTTGCTCCAACCGAGAGGACTTAAAGTTGCTGCTCTGCTTGCACCGTCCGCTCGTCGCAGCCCTCCAGGAAACGAAGCTACGCCCATGCGATCAAATTGCCTTGGCACACTACACCTCTGTGCATTTTGAACTACCCCCTGTGGCAAATATTCCGGCTGATGGAGGGGCTATGTTGCTGGTCCAGGATGATATTTACTATGATCCCATCACATTGCACACTGGCCTGCAGGCAGTTGCCGTCCGAATTACTCTCCCCACTTTTACATTTTCCATTTGTACTGCTTACACTCCATCGTCATCTGCCGTTACCAGGGCAGACAAGATGCAAATTATTGCTCAGCTTCCTGCACCATTTTTGTTAACTGGAGACTTCAATGCCCACCGTCCCCTTTGGGGCTCTCCAGCATCCTGCCCGAGGGGCTCACTGTTGGCAGACCTTTTCAACCAGCTCAATCTTGTCTGCCTCAACACTGGCACCCCTACTTTTCTTTCGGACACATCTCACACCTATTCCCATTTAGACTTCTCTATATGTACTACCCAACTTGCTCACCAGTTTGAGTGGTATGCATTTTCTGATACATATTCGAGTGACCACTTCCCGTGTGTTATCCATCTCCTGCATCATACCCCCTCTCCGTGCTCAACTAGTTGGAACATATCCAAAGCAGACTGCGGGCTCTTCTCTTCAAGGGCGACCTTTCAGGATCAAACCTTCACAAGCTGCGATAGTCAGGTCGCACACCTCACGGAAGTCATTCTCACTGCTGCTGAATATTCCATCGATCACACTACTTCTTCTCCACGTCGCGTACCGGTCCCCTGGTGGACTGCAGCATGTAGAGGCGCTTTACGTGCTCATCGACGTGCTTTACGCACCTTTAAACGCCACCCCACAATGACGAATTGTATCAATTATAAACGATTACGTGTGCAGTGTCGTCGTATTATTAAAGAAAGCAAGAAAGCCAGCTGGGCTGCTTTCACAAGCACCTTCAACAGTTTTACTCCTTCTTCTGTTGTCTGGTGTAGCTTGTGCCGGCTATCTGGCACTAAGGTCCACTCACTAGTTTCTGGCTTGACGGTCGCGAATGATGTCCTTGTGGCCCCTGAGGATGTCTCCAATCCCTTCGGCCGCTTTTTCACAGAGGTTTCGAGCTCCCCTCATTACCGCCCTGCCTTCCTCCCCCGCAAACAGGCAGAGGAGGCTAGGCCACCTAACTTCTGCTCCTCGAATCGTAAAAGTTATAATGCCCCATTCACCATGCGGGAACTCGAAAATGCACTTGCCCGGTCATGGCCCTCCACTCCAGGGCCAGATTCTATTCATATGCAGATGCTGAAGAACCTTTCTCCTGCGTGTAAAGGTTTCCTTCTTCATACGACCATCAATATGGGTTGTATGTCTCTGCCCTGCTACCCCCTGGAGTTCGCTTTCGTCGCCTCCTTCACCACCTTGATTTTTCACTCCCTGCAACCTTTAGAGTCGGCAACAGCCACACGGCACCATGGCTCCAGGCTCGTGTTCGCGTTCACCTTGACCTCAGCTCGCTCCCAAAGGAGGCTACCCCCGGTGGGTATACCATTCCCGTTTTCTCGAACTTCGTTTGAAGTTAATTAATATGACCTTCATTTACACAGATGGCTCTAAGACCAATGATGGGGTCGGGTGTTCTTTTATTGTCGGGGCACTAAGTTTCAAATACCAGCTCCATGGCCATTGTTTGGTCTTCACAGCTGAACTCTTTGTCCTCTACCAAGCTGTTCTTTGCATCTGCTGCCACCGACATTCTGCTTATGTCATCTGCTCTGTTTCCCTGAGGGCCATCCAGAGCCTCAGTGATCCGTATACGGTTCACCCTTTTGTGTACCGGATCCAATGCTCTCTTCAGCAGCTGGTGGACGACAGTTCTCCGGTTAGCTTTATGTGGGTTCCTGGCCATGTCGGTATCCCTGGGAATGAAGCTGCAGATGCCGCGGCCAAGGCTGCAGTCCTCCAGCCTCGGACAGCTTCTTGTTGTGTCCCTTCATCAGATTGTAGCAAGGTCATTTGTCGGCATTTTATCGCTGTGGCATGCCGATTGGGCTGCACTTATGGACAAGCAGCTTCGGGCCTTGAAACCTCTTCCCGCGGCTTGGACGTCCTCCTCCCGCCCTTCTCGGTGGGAGGAGGTCGTTTTGGCCCGGTTACGAATTGGACACTGCTGATTCAGCCATCACCATCTGCTGACGGCTGCGCCGGCACCGTTCTGCCCATGTGGGCAGCTGGTGACGGTCCACCACATTTTAACGTCCTGTCCCGATTTTAATACTCTGCGTCTTGATCTTGGCCTGCCATGTACTCTGGATGCCATTTTAGCAGATGACCCAGGAGCAGCGGCTCGCATTCTTTGTTTTATCAACTTGACAAACCTGTCTAAGGACATTTGATTATGCTGTTTCTTTTAATCCTATGGCTGTTACTACGTCCTATATAGTGTTGTCCCTTTTAGTTGCTGTTTTAACCTTGTGCCTCGCGGTGCATTCCTAACTTAGTATGGGCGCTAATGACCATTCTAGTTGTGTGCCCTAAGACGACAAAAAAAAAAGAAGAGGTGCAGTTCATATAATAGCCCGTCCATAGTAACTCTGAAGTAGGTCTATTCCAGTTTCTGTTGATCTGCCTCAGCCAGACAGAGATCATCCATCTGATAACAACTTTCCTGTCATTTCTCTTTGTAGCTTCCTCAATCTAGCACCCATCCTCTTTTGTACATGTCTACAACACTCAAGTTTCTTTACCAAGGTATCACAATAAACACTGAACTCATTAATTTTATTGAAAGCTTTAGAGTCCCCATTGCCTAGGTACTTCATCTATATAACATTATAAATGGGAATCGACCTCAGAAATATTTTAAGAGCTCCACCACCCTCCTCCATACCTCCTGTGTAACCATCATAATTCTTGGAACACTGATGTTCAATATGTCCTCCAGTGTTACCATGGCAGGTATGGCAGTACTTAGATAAGCACTCAACATCAACAACTTTTCCATTCTCTAGAGAAGTACCACTTGTCCTCTATGTTTTCATGTTCCGTCAAATGCAGCAACAATGTCCCTGGTTCCAATAATATTTACAGTTTCTTCTACTGCACATTTCATAGATGCTTTTGACACAACAGTCAAGGCACCTAAAAGTGTTTTATGTACTTGTTGTTCCTAGTGCGAGGAGGGGGAAGGTCCATCAAACTACAAAACACTTGATAGCCTTTTTCCCTTTTCGTATTGCACACATGCATACACCAACTTCAAAATCACATTGAATTACGCACAATGTTTGAAGTCATTTTCGAGATTTATTGCAGGATCTACACAGAAAAACTACTTTTGATGCTAAACCCTTCCTGCTAGTTTGTTGTTCAGTTATTTCCAGACAGCCTATACCATCACATTGCTTACATTTCACCACTTCCTTTATCAAAGCAGATAAGGTGTCCACATCAACAACAACAAATCCACTACAAACAGTGTCACTGTTAACACAAAAATTTGAATCAGCAGTAGGATTGGCGGGAGATGATACGTACGTTACTTTCAATAGTGTGGCTTCCTTTGCTTGTGAACTGGTTACCATGGAATTTCCTTTTATTGAATTTCTTGATGCATGGCATAGTTTGCATTTATTGCACACTAAATGATATATACTTCCACAAATATATGTAGTACTTGGGCAACAAACATTCAGTAACACATGAACAAATTGCTTCAGCAAAACAAAAGTAAATACTAGCAAAGATAATCATTTATGGACACTAGAAACCTGCACTGTTACAACATATACAATGTATCATCACTGGAAACAGAAAGTTATCAGTTCTTTTCGAAATAATACTGGTTCCTGCAACAGAAATAAAGTAGGCATGACTTCATACATTATTGTAACTTTGAAATTTGCTATATATTGGTAATTTTTCATTTTAAATCCTATATATATATTGTATATATTGTGGAAAAATCGAAATTTTTTAAGTACCCTTTATCCTCAATGTGTTCACTTCAATTTTTTTAAAGCAGTGGCAGTACGCAAATTGTTAACAGGAAATACTGAAAATGCATGGAGGTAGATTTCTGTAAAAGCTCCCGTCCTCCTCACCAAAATAGATGTTGCGACCATAATCCAGCATATTTGGACTTCCATGAAAGGCATTAAAATGTATTTATCAATCTATTTTTACCTCCCTCTATAAATCTTCTTTCACTTCAGTGACAGGTTTGCACTTGGTAGTGTTCGTTGTGACTTGTGACCCATTTCCAACAACTTCAGTTTCGGAGCAGCCCGTTTCCAAAACTTCATTTAGTTTACTGAATCACAACTTCTCATGTTATGCCTTGTTCTTAAAGTTTGGTTTTGTGCAAAACAACGGGATTAAAAATCAAAAATTCCAACATATGCCAGAGACAGAGTGCAAAAACAATGGCCAGAATTTCCACAGGCACATGGTTTAAAATTCTTCACCTTTGGAGTAATTTTTGATTACACAAATGACCCATATATGTGCTTAACATTTCATGTGTCTAACACATGTGTATATTTTGCCCTATTTGTTTAATGTCTCTGAAATAGATGTTTGAACTGTTTGAACCCAACCAAGGCATACATCCTGTGCCCTCTTTTGATTGTCATGAAAGTTCCATTATCTACAATTATTTGAGGTGCATTATCAATGTTAGTCTGTACTTCAGTTAATGCTGCATTAATCTCATGCAGTAGAAACTCTTTATTTATTCCATTTGATGCTTCATTGCAGTGAGTGAATTGCCAGTGGATTTCATCCTCTCCAGTTCACACTAACACTCACCCACAACCTCTACTGACCTTTGCCACGTGCTCTTGCACATTGATGCTGTAAGGGATATTAGATTTGAAGATGTATAGGTACTTTTCCCTTCATTAGGTACAGTGGTACTTTGTAACGACGACACCACTTCCTAGCTACTTTACCCTTGCACGTAGCTGAAGTCATACAAATAACGGAGATCATTTTTGGACAACCATGTTGATAACGTGCTTAAACAGTATCTTTCCTAGAATTTGGCCTTTGGTGCAACTAATGCTTCAATGTTCAGTTGACATGTTTTATTACTTGGTCCCACTTCTGTAGATCTTTGGCCCTGGTAAAGAGCTCTTGATGTGATGATGAGTCATTCGTTCCCTGACTGGTATGTACTTCTCATGTAGTTGGGAGATTAGCCACTTGTGTTTCTTTTTTAGTGCCACTCAGGGATCACATGTAGGGTCCTTTGAGGTTGACATGTGTGCTTGTGAAGCTGCATTGACCCCTGAAATAGTAACAAGTAACTGAAAAAAGGTTAATAAAAATATATTTTACGTTGGATAACTTGTTTATAAACATATTGTACAACATATTGATTCAAGGTAAAGTCAGGACATTTAGTTTTTAAAAGAGATTTACTATTCCATAAGAGTTTGAGCTCAGTGGCAAGGAGATCAAAAATGTTTACAGCAGCATACATAGCATCTCTCTGCAGCAGAGACAGTGTATGTAATTCTTTTTTCTAGTGCCACACCTGTGAATTTTTGAGTTCTGTCACCAAGGATCCAGTCTCCAGGAACACAATACATTAGAGAAAATCAGTGTTGAGAAGCAGTAGTCAGTTATCTCAGCTGGCTAAATTACTTGCAATGGGAGGTTGATGGACTCATTCTATATATGATTATTTTCACTGCTCAGTAGGGAGATGATAGGTGATAGAAATATGTCCTGGGGGAACTCTTCCTTAATCAAACTGATTATGTGCTGGTTATTCAGTGTCACTGAGTGTTTGTCTGGCTTTTCATGACTTTATGTAAATTACATAAAATTTATCGTGTTTAGCTTGGCAGGAAGGGAGTTAACAAACCTGCTACAGAATTTTGGTGAAATGTCATTGGAGATTGTGTTAGACAGATATTCTGTTACAATGATGGTGTCATCTGTAAACATGGTATATTTCCACTGGGCACCATTGACTACTGCAGGCAGATCTTAGCATAAACCAGAGACACTGAAGGACTCAGAAGGACAGAAGGTGTTACTTTACCCAAACACTGTTCTGGGTGTATTACTGAGTGACTAATCGGGTTCATGACAAACAGTGCCTGTTGCATGTAGCCTATATAAGTGCTTTCTTTAATTTTCAATATTTCGTACAGATGTGGGGTGAATTTAAATTCCTGCCATGATTTAGTACATGTAAAATGTTCAAATGTGTTTGAAATCTTGTAGGACTTAACTGCTAAGTCATCAGTCCCTAAGCTTACACACTAAACCTAAATTATCCTAAGGACAAACACACACCCATGCCCGAGGGAGGACTCGAACCTCCGCCGGGACCAGCCGCACAGTGCATGACTGCAGCGCCTTAGACCGCTCGGCTAATCCCACGGGGCTTAGCACTTATAACAAAAGCTTAACCCTGTAGGATGAGTATTACAGTCAGAAACAGTGCATATATGTCTTGCAGCAGTGTAGCTCAAGTTGCACAAATTATACCCACTGCATATGTCCCATGTTTCATAATGAGAGCACTATGTGATTTCCAAAAAACTTCAAACATAATTTCAAACCTCTCGTAAATGCTTAATGTCATAACATAGTTGTGCATTTCTAAAGCAGTCAGAAGTATGAAGTTGTTTTATACCTTGTAGTTTGAGTCTTTAAACATACTGAATATGATTTATACGGAAGATATTTATTATGCATCATAATTTGAGCGTATTTTTATAATAATGTGGCTCATCACTCATGCTAGAAATTCTCTTATGCAGATGTAACAATAATATACACACTAAATGATTACAAAGTATTATTAAAAATTTCAGTTATAGGTTACTCTTCTAAATGTACTTCACAAATAAGTAATGGATACATGTGTTTGCTGAAATGTATTCTGCCATTGTCCTAATAATCTGAATATTAGTTGTCTGTTACACTGTTACATGCATTAGAACTTGAAGAAGCAGTTCATGGACAGTATTTTCTTTTACAAAATGATTATCATATATGGAGGCTGTGGATCTGCATATAATCAAATGTGGCTACAATAACTGCTGGTCAAGAAGGAATAACTGCAGATGTGAATTTGTTAATGACATTGTAAATATGTGATTGTCATTACTTTTTAAATTTTATGCTAAAGTATGTTTTTTATGAATAAATAATTTACAAACACACAGAGGAATTTATGGCAAGTTATATTCACTTTGTGTTAGGTAACCTGTGTGTACAGGGAATTACGATATTTTGCCATGGTTAAATTGTTACCTGCGCACATTTATATCATTACCACAATAGCAATATGTTTACCCAAAATTGTAGTATCTCTCAACTTTGATATTTCTATATGATGATTTTCTACATAATGACAGTCTGCATTTGTAACACAATGTAGGAGGGGCATTCAATAAGTAATGCAACATATTTCTAT